>NC_085875.1:52688124-52825887 GCF_034702125.1 Engraulis encrasicolus
TCACATAATATGTTGACAGTATATCATTGGAATGTTTAGTGAAACGTTTCCCTGGAAAATAATAACACTTTGTACAAGGCGGATGAGAATTACGGTGCATATCACAAAATTGTTACACATAGGCCATATTTGATTTACCCCACTGTACGGCAGGAACCGAATTGTTACACAGGTAGGCTATATTTGATTTACCCCACTGTACCCTGTACAAGGCGGATGAGAATTCCGGTGCATATCACAAAAGCTGCCGTTCCCTGGTTCTGGTTCTGTCGCGGCCGGTCCCCGCCCCTGTGCAAAAATGCCAACGCAAATGCCAACGCATGCATATCGTAAATCAACCACGTAGTTTTCAATGCATATCGTAAATCAACCACGAGACTGAAACCGTAAATCAACCACGAAACACGGGCAATATCGTGAATTCACCACGTCCTTGTACATTCTGCCTAGAATTTCCCCCAGAATTTCCCCCAGAATTTCCCACATTTTTTTCGTGAAGACTTTACGACTGGCGCGTGATACGGTTGTGCTAGAGGGACAGGGGACTAAGTGTATAGTGGGCCACAGGCTGAGGGGGACTCATTTATTTTCTTGATTACCTTTTGTTTGTCTTATTTGTTTGGTCCCCACTTCCAAATCCCCTTCAACTCCCGGTCTGCACCAGGCCCTATTGGCTAGGCCTACTAGCGGTGGCGGGCCTAGGGCATCCAGTCTCCTTGTGTTACCAGACACCAGTAGCAGAGTGAAATAGTGAACACTGAGTGATCAAGTGTGTTTAATTGTAAACTTAAGGTTGCAGTGTACATGCTCTGACTGTGTTTTACCATAAGGGTTGTTTCCCCTCTCATGTGTAAAAAAGCTTGCAGTGCTTGAATATTCTGAATTATTTGTGGTCTGCCTTAAGGGGTTTGTTTCCCGTCACGTGTGTAATGGAGACCGAGCCCTAGTCTGTCACCGTTCTGCTGAGTTGGCTGGTAGCCGGCCGGGTACTTAGGGTTCCCCCCTCCCCATGTATTTGTTTGTTTATTTCCTCTTCCCCTTCTGCAACACTTCCAAAGAGTCTTTTAATTGTATAACTTAATAAAAGCTTGTATTTTTATACTTTTCTAAACAACCTTGTTGTGTGGATTTCTGACAGAGTTCCTCTTGCTCTAAGGGTGTTAATCAAGGGGTGGCGTAGTCTACTGTAGGGGGCGCTGCCGCTACATGGTGTACTGTAGGGGGCGCTACATATATAACACATACATATGAATAGTATACATATATACATCAGACATTCTGTTGTCAGGTAATTACCGGTCATTGGCCGGAGAAAAAATGGAATGTCCGGGAAAACAAAATCTCACCGGTCAAAGTGTCCGTTTGAAATTTACAATAGCCCAATCCCGTCTATCTAAAATCTACTTTCTCTTCTTGGGCGCACACAGCTACGTCCTCGAAATGTAGATAAACAGACAATCATGGCTTTCTAAGGGAAAATGATAAAAATGTGATTCCTGTCGACCAATCAGAATAGCCGTTGACTGTCCGATTCTTGACAGTTGACAGCTAGCGCTTCTCATGAGAAGAATGATAAACAAACAGTGACTGTGTAATAATCCAATAATAAAATAATATGGCTGGTCTTGTTTTCAACACATCAGTTGGACTATTGCTGCCCCCAAATGGAAATACTTTCAGAAATGAAGACAAGAAACAAAGTAGTGACACGGTCAACAACTCAATTCAGGTAGGCAAAACTTTGTCTATTAGCAGCTCGCTAGCTATCTAGCCTGCCTGCTGCCATAATAATCGCAGATTCAGGTCATGGCTCATTTGTGTTAGCTTTCTATTAGCCTTCGTCTCAGCCATTGTGTAAACATGCAATTCACAAGTTCACTGTGACTTTCTCAAGATTGATCCAAATGAGCAGTTCTTAACCAGTTTGTTCGTAGCAGTAATAGTTTGTTAGTTGGCTGGTCGGGGGTAACTGAGAATAGGCCTACTGGCGTTCATTGCAAAAACAGTTGGAAATGGTAACTTAAATTCGGATGGGGCAATGCCTGGACTTAAGTGCATTTGATTGCTTTCGGT
Organism: Engraulis encrasicolus; assembly: GCF_034702125.1. NCBI lineage: Eukaryota > Metazoa > Chordata > Actinopteri > Clupeiformes > Engraulidae > Engraulis > Engraulis encrasicolus. The sequence goes on from NC_085875.1 coordinate 52,690,198, forward strand.
GCCTTTTTTCTGACGAGATTGTGCGTGTGGTAGCCTAGGCGATCATCTCGAGAGAAAATATCAAGGTTTGAACGAGAAGTGTCGTGTAGCTCTAGGCTTGTGAATTGCTCCAGCAATAGCACGTCAAATGGGATGCTTCAGAGCCATCTGCTTGCTTGCGCTTCGGATGCGAGATCCCCCCGTTCCCCAGCTGAGCTGACATAATTAATTCCCGTTTACTTACACTGTTCAAATGTTCGCAGTGCGCTTACACGGTTTGGGGAAATTAAATGATTGCTTTGTAATCGTTGTTTTCCCACTACCGGTTGTAGGCTATGGATGATGGTGATGTGACTGAAAGAGATGTGCGCGTGTCTGTGTGTAGAATCGTGAGAGCATTGAAGAGTTGGTGCCAAAATCTGTATTGCCGTGGAGTGACGGACAGCCTCCGTGTACACAGCCAATGTGTCTGTCTGATCTTATTGCATTTAACAGAGTTGGTGGGGGTGTTTATAATTGTTCATGCACGGTCTTGTGCAGGTCATGCAAATGAGAATTCAAGCTACAGGTAGTCAGGAATGGTGAAATGGCCTATTTGACCGGCATGTTATTGAAATGTCCGGAAGATAAAAACTCGGCCGGTCACTTTGTCCGGCAGATTTTTTTCCTAGCGGAAACCCTAGATATACATATACATATATGCGTATGAATATTCCGGTGGCGGCGCACATAGATGCAGCGGCCCTCTCTCTCTCCCGTGTTTTGTTTGTTTTGTTGTTAAAATATGCGTTTCAAAGTGTCTACCGCGTCAGTGTGTGTCAGAAAGCATGATCAGCCAACAAGATTTAATTGAAATCTGAAACAGAGAGATCTGGAGTCTGGACGACGATATTAAGTATCTACTACAGGAGTTGGGAATCCTACGTAGCCCTGCGGAGTCGCCTAGCGCATCCACCCCAGCAAGGAAGCACCGGCTGCGGTGTTCTAGAACTAGGAAGAGGGGAAGACACGGGGTCATCTGCTACAGGCTAGCAGCTAACCCCAGTCGACCGGCCATACCGTCCATTCTTCTTGCAAACGTGAGATCACTGGACAACAAAATGGACCATATCAGACTCATGAGGTCGGGAAACAGGACAGTGGGCAACTGCTGTGTACATATATTCACAGAATCCTGGTTATACGACAACATCGTAGATTCAGCCATACAGCTGGATCAGCTGACGTGCTTCCGAGCGGACAGAGCACTCTCGTAAGAAGGTAAAACACGGGGAGGTGGTGTTTGTGTTTACATTCGGGACGAGTGGTGCAGGGACGCTACGGTAGTTTATAGAGACTGTTCACAACTGGCTGAATTCATGATAATCAAGTGTCGGCCATTCTACTTGCCGAGGGAGTTTACCGTGATTCTGCTCGTCACAGTTTACATTCCCCCAACCAACAACAACAGCGAGAGAAATGCGGCAATACACAAACTGTACCAGGCAATCGGCGAGCACCAGACAAAACACCCGGACGGTTTTATGATCGTGACCAGCGATTTCAACCATGCCTAAAAACCGTCCTGCCAAAATACCACCAGCACGTGAACTTTGCTACACGGGGAAAGAACACATTGGACTTGGCTTACACACCCCACAAAGGTGCCTACAAGACTGCGCCCCTCCCCCCCATCGGACTCTCTGACCATCAAACTGTCCTGCTACTCCCTGCATACAAACAAAAGGCGAAACTCACCCAACCGGTTCCCAAGGAGGTAAGAGTATGGCCAGATGGGGCACAGGCTGCCCTCCAACACTGCTTTGAAATAACTGACTGGGACATTTTTAAAGAAGCTGCCACCACCTAGCCTAGAAATCTAGACGCCGTACAGCAAAAAGCTGTACCAGGGTCTAGGAGGGCTGGGCAGCAGTGTGGGCGGGATAAACGGTTGCTTCAGCACTCAACGCCACGCAATTGGATGGCAAACAACCAATCCCCACACACTACTGTGTAACGTCACAGCTGTCTTGTGAAGCGGCAACTCCGAGGCGTCGTAGCAGTGAATGCGTGTGATCACCACAGCCACAAACAAGTTTCCTAATAAATCGTGTTTTCACTTACATAGTTCAAAAATGCCTCGTTTTCAACCACACAGCCCTCCTTGACCAATCAGCGACATGTTGAGCAATTTGGGGCTTGTTAAATGGTCATATTTATGATTGTTGTCAACATGGCATGTTCGGTGTTAGCTAGCTAGTTGTATCACAGCCCTTATAAGAAGTCTTCCTAGAGGTGGTTGTATACCCAGCCGACCGGGGAGCGTCCTGCGCTGGGAGTGACAATCAGGGAATCTGCGTGTGATGACCACAGCCACAAACAAGTGTCCTAATAAATCGTGTTTTCACTTATACAGTTCAAAAATGGCTCGTTTTCAACCACATGGCCCTCCTTGATCAACCAGCGAAATGTTGAGCCATTTGGGGCTTGTTAAATGGTTATATTTATGATTGTTGTCAACATGGCATGTTCGGTGTTAGCTAGCTAGCTGTATACCCATAACTAATACACGGATACCTAGCTCTGTGTAATTGACGACAGATTGGCTAGCCGCTAGCTCGGTAGACTAGATGTCATTCCCATCTATTTAGTAAGCGACTTACAGACTTCCAAAGCTCCCAAATGTCTCGTTTTTAATTACATGGATCTTACTAGAATTTGGGGTAGGCATATAATACAAGGCTGTTATTGACGACAGGTTAGCTAGCCACTAGCTTGGTAGACTATGTAATTCCCATCTATTTAGTAAGCTACTCAAAGACTTTCAAACCTCCCAAATGTCTCGTTTTTAATGGCATGTGTCTTATTAGAAATTGGGGCAGCAATTTCATTCTACACCTACAGTAGTGGTCTGATAATAGCGTGTGACTATCTGGTTCTGTAAAATGCTCAACTTAGCTTACCGAGCTAGTTTAAAACATCGGATGATCAAATGGTAATGTGTTGTGATCTATTTGTGTCCGATAAGTTCATGGTGTATTATTACATCAATCCATGTCAGACACGAAATGTATTATCATCCAGGCTTTTTAAATTAAGTGAACACTTTCGTGCTGTACGTAGCACGGACGGACACCATGCTTCTTCTTAGAAAGTTTCCTGTTTACTAAGTAGCCCGGCCCCCCTCGCGATTTGATTGGCCCTGTCATCGGATAACTTTCAGCCTCGCAAAACGACCGGGGTCCGCTAGACTGCCCCCGGGAGCAAATTTAATTTGCGGTCGCTAGGGGCGTCTAGATTTCTAGGCTAGCCACCACCAACAACCAAATAGACATTGAAGAGTATACAGACACAGTCACCTCCTACATCACCAAATTCATAGATGATGTCACGGACACAAAAACAATAATCACTCGGGCCAACCAGAAGCCATGGCTGACAGGGGAGGTCCACAGGCTGCTGAGGGCAAGAGACATAGCCTTCAGAGCTGGAGATGAAGCAAGCCTGAAGACAGCAAGGGCCAACCTGTCACGAGGCATTGAGAAGGCAAAACAAAACTACACACAGGAAATAACCTCCCACTTCAGTGACAGCAAAGATGCAAGGAGCCTATGGAAGGGCATCCAAGCTATCACTGACTACAAGCCATCACCCCGGAGCTGCGAAAACAACACATCCCTGCTGAAAGACCTCAACAGCTTTTTTGCACGCTTCGAGGAACAAAACAAGACTCACCCACAGAAAACACCTCCCGCGCCACATGACCAAGCACTGTGGGTGCATCCCAATATGTGACCTTGCCTCCTCCACTTGCTTCCTCCACTTGCTTCTCGTCATGATGACATCACTGACAACAGCATTATATTTCAGTATCTTGCAAAAGCTCAATTGTAAAGTCTTTTTCTCATTTGCAATTAGGATGGTGAATGAAAAACAGTCCCTCAAAAGTTGCTGTGGCTAGGCTGACAGCTGGGAAACTTTATCGTTTTCTCCACGGAGGAGGGGCCAGGAGGCGGGGCGAGGAGACAAGCGCAAGTGGAGGAGGCAAGGTCGCATATTAAGATGCACTCTCTGTCTACCTGTTGATAGCGTGATGATGGCCCTCACCAGGGTGAACCCACGCAAAGCAACAGGCCCAGACAACATCCCTGGACATGTGCTGAAGGACTGTGCCGAAGAACTAAAGCATGTCTTCACTGACATCTTCAACACCTCACTACAACAAGCCATGGTCCCCTCCTGCTTCAAAGCCGCCACCATCATACCGATGCCAAAGAAGTCATCTGCATCCTGCTTCAACGACTACTGTTCCGTAGCACTGACACCCATGAAGTGCTTCGAACGGCTGGTCATGACAGACATCAAATCCATCCTCCCCCCCACCCTGGACCACTTTCAATTCGCATACAGACCTCTGCGCTCCACAGAGGACGCCATCAACTCAGTTCTACACCCAACCATCACTCACCTGGAGAAAAAAGACTCATATGTGAGAATGCTGTTCATTGACTTCAGCTCAGCATTCAATGCAATCATACTCCAACAGCTGATATGCAAACTGGACAAACTGGGCCTCAGCACCTCCCTCTGCAACTGGCTGCTGGACTTCCTGTGCCAGAGACCGTAAGCAGTGAGCGTCGGCAACAACACCTCGGACACTATCACGCTGAGCACAGGAGCTCCACAAGGGTGTGTGTTAAGCCCTCTGCTCTTCACCCTTCTCACACACGACTGCAAAATAACCCACAGCACCAACCACCTGGTGAAGTTTGCAGACGACACAACCCTGGTGGGACTCATCACCAACGGCGACGAGACACACTACAGGACAGAGGTGGACCACCTAGCCAAGTGGTGCAGTGATAACAACCTCCTACTGAATGTCAGCAAGACAAAGGAGATTGAGATCAACTTCCAGAAAGGCCCCTGCCGACTCCTGCCACTGACCATCGATGGTGATGCTGTGGAGAGGGTGAGCAGCACTAAATTCCTTAGATTGCACATTAGCGACGACTTTTCCAGGGTCTTATCTTATCTCTGTTACATGTTCAATGTTAAATGTTCAATGTTAAATGTTAAATGTTCATTTATACTGTATTTATTATTGTCCATTGTTACCAGTCCATCACTGATACCTGTCCTGTCTGCACTTCATGACAGTTTGTATACAGCTCCAGGCCTTTTATCATACAGCTCCAGGGCTTTTATCATTGATTAAATCATGAAGTTAAACATATATTGCTCTATGAATAGCGAATATGTCACCATCTCTCATTGAACTCCATTGATTTTCATTGTGTTGCTTTCCATGATTACAATGACCCTAAACATACACCTAAGGCCAAAGTTGATTTTCTGGAGAGGTGTGAGTGAATCAGTGATTAAGTATGACACCTGATCTGCGTATTTGAAGTGTTTTGAAGTGACTTATCTGCTCATTTTCACATTATGTTCGATAGGCGACAAAACTTTTGTCTTGCCAAAATCTGCCCTGTCTGTGTTCATTAAAGGGTCGATCTTTCTTTGGTATATGAAATGTATTTTTGTACATTCATTTTCATTCGAGAGGGTTGTAGCTTTAATATGAGTGACCAGGGGTGGAGCTACAGGGGTGGCTAGGGGGGCATTTGACCCCCCTGAAATCTGATTGGCTACCCCAGGTGCTTGAAAAAGGTAGGTCTGCACACTGCCGATAAGCTCCAAAAATAAACTTTATTATTTAAAATGCACGTTTCGATCACACTGGATCTTCATCAGGCACATGGGTAACAGGAAGAAGCTGTGACTTATATCACATGATCATTCATACACCCGCCCAGGCAAGGCACCCAAGGGTGTCAATCAAATGGATTGACAGGCATCTTGGCCTGTGTCCATCATGCATCAGGCAAAACCAAAAACATTTGCAAGTTTCAAGAAACAAGAAATTAAAAATGTGAATAAAGTACATGAACATATAAAGTACATTTCACATGTTTTTTAAAAACAAATCGGAGACAGTTACAGAAAAGGTTTTAGATCAAAGTACATATTCATCCCTTTAGGTGACAGTATTTAAAGTGTATATATAAAAGGCTTCACGTCTAAGCAGTAAATTGTCAACGTTACCCCCTTGTCTAGGGATCGCAACATGTTCGATACCAATGTATTGGAGGGTTGCAAGATTGTGCTTGGCCATGTTGAAGTGAACTGCAACGGGGTTCTTCTCATCACGCAGCCTTATGTTACTTCGGTGTTCTGCTATGCGCGTTTTAAGGCACCTCGTTGTTTTACCTATATAGGCTAGACCACAGGGACATTTTATCATATAAATGACATTTTTTGTGTTGCACGTAATGACTCCCTTGATTTTAAAAGACTTCCCAGTGTGCGGGTGGTTGAAAGAGTTGCACTTTGGCGTGAAGTTGCATTGCGCACACTGGCCACATCTGTAATTGCCATCGGGGACGGGAGGGAATCTTTTTGGGGCATGATCAGGTGGTCGGTCCGCCTTGACAACAAGGTTTCGGATGTTGGGGGAGCGCTTGTAAACAAAGCGCGGGGGCTGTCTGAACGAAGCATCTCTGAGATTTGGGTCGGAGCTGAGGATAGGCCAGTGTCTCTTCACTATCGCTTCAAAGTCTCTGCTCAGTGGCGAGTACTGCGTAATGCATGGCAGTCTGTTGTCAGTTTCAGTGTGTCTTTTTCTGTTTAGGCACTGCTCTTGGTCGGTGGTGTGAAACCTGTCTGCTGCACTGTTAATCCACTCTTCGGAGTATTCTCGCTCCCTAAAGCTTTTGGACATAGCAGTACACTGTTGAGCGTAATCTTGGTCAGAGCTGCAGATACGTCGTATTCTGTTGAACTGACTGATAGGTAAATTCTTTTTAAGACTGGTGGGATGGTAACTTTTGCCATGGAGGATGGTATTTCTGTCTGTGGGTTTTTTGTAAAGGTCAGTTTTTAATCGATTGCCGTCTATGGATATCATGATGTCCAAAAAAAACTGATTTTTTTCTTTATTGAAAACGCCACTAAATTTCAGATTTTCATTTTCCTCATTTAAAAAGTCTTGGAATTCAGACAGCTGGGTTTCTGTACCTTTCCACAGCACAAGAATGTCATCAATGAATCTGCGATAGAAGAGGATATTATGGAAAAATGGATTGACACCCTGATGCATCTCAGCGCTCAACTTGGGCCTGTCGTTTGTGCCAACTACCTACTGCAACGAATTCAACGCTTATGTGGATTTCCAGACGTTTTTTCGAACCTTTCGCATAAAGGAGTTTTTTTTTCCAGCAACCCTTATCCAATGCCAATTGAAATGGGAGCTGCTGGGAGGCCCCCTTCGTCCCCACACACAGCGTCAGCAAACACAGCATCAACAGATTCAAGCACAATGACCAGTTTCCGAGGTAAATCCACTTTTTTACCACCCAAACACAGGAATGCCTCGTTAGAGACTTTTTTTCGTTTGGTAGAGAATGACATTTCACGTGTATTCAATAAAAAACGTGAGTACAAAGTACACGACAACCTCACCAACGAACAAAGAATGGCTTTGAAAGAACTTAATAATGACCCCACTGTGATTATTAAATCTGCGGACAAGGGTGGAGCCGTGGTTGTAATGTCTTCTGAGGACTATGATGCTGAAATCAGACGGCAATTAGGAAATGCCACCTTTTATGAGTGACTGAGATCGAACCCAACTGATAAATACAAAAAAGAAATACAAACAGTCTTGACATCTCTTTTGGACAGTGGTGAGATCACAAAGAATGAATATGATTTCATGAAAGTTGACCACCCTGTGACACCTGTTATTTACATTCTCCCTAAAATACATAAAAACCTTGAAAAACCCCCAGGGCAGGGCCGGTTATAAGCATAGGCCGGCTAGGCGGTCGCCTAGAGCGCAATGTGAAGAAGGAGCGCCGAAATGGCGCTCTCCGATGCGTAATTTTGCGATATGGAGGTTTTTTTTATGAAGTCGCAATCAACAAAGCGTGGCGAAAGCGCTCCTCACGGCAAAGCGCCCCTCAGCCAATAGTAATATCGCTTTCAACTGTCTCTGGGAAGTCTGTGAACCAATAAACAGACAGTCCTGAGAAAGGGGGCGGGACGAGTGACAGCGTGCGATCTACTTTGAATTTGGAGACTCATTCGAGAGACAGAGGGCAAGCGCGAACAGCAATGCTGCTCTGCTGGGTGGAGAATTGTTATGTTCTCATTAAACCAGTCATTGCATGATGCAGGAGTTGCAGAGGGTGTTTTGGAAGTATGTGGTTTAATCAGCAACCGTTTGTGGTAATGTAAAGCCTAATAGTTATGAGGCTACTGTTTGGAATTAGAGGGAAAAAGAGCTTTGCTTTTGATCTGAGAAATCGCTAGTTAGCATGATAACATTAGCCAAGTATGCCAAGCAATGAAATCCAGTAAAGTAGCTGTTAGTAGCCTACTCACTAATACTTGCTTAGGTTGACCAGCAATGTAAAGTAAGACTGGTGCCATGTTTAAAACAAGTTTAGCTGCCATATCTCCTTCCATCCACTTGAATGAATTACCTGCTTGTTGTAAGCTTAAAAAAAACATTGTTTCCAGACCAGAATGACATATAGGCCTACATTAATCATGTAAGAGAACCATGCACAGCATGTTTTCATGCTGAGTGATGTAGTATTGCAGACAAGTGAGGCTATTTACTATATTTTGTATATTATGAAATTCAAAAGCGTGACAGCTTTTCTCCCTTTCTCTCACCCTGTCCCTCCGGTTCAAACACATAGATAGCCCCCTTCTCATTCTCCTACTCACAAATGCACCACTATTTCCAGTACAGAAATGAAATTGGTTTGGAATCATAGACAGCACAAATGTGTAGCTTATTAAAATTGTTATGCTGCCATGCTTTGTGATGCTGTAGGTAGTGTAGATAGGCTATCAATGCAGACCTCCTTGGTAGGCCTATTGTCTACACATGCATTTGACATGCAAATGTGCTGTACCACTCTCCTGGCATTTCAATTCCATTTTACAATTCAAACACATTGATAACCTCCCTCTCATCTGGGGTTGGGGGCACCACCACCATTACATCCAAGACACCACACAGTGAAGGTACTTTCATGCGACTCAATCTGATGTGTTGGTCGGCTGTCCAAAAGAACCAGAAATCCATTTGATGCAAAACAGTTATTGTTCTTGATGCTATTTAGTTAAGCTTACTACCGGTATTACTCTTGTGTTCTGTAAGGTATAAAAAAAAGGGGGAGGGGGGGGGGCGCCAGAACTCAAACTCGCCTAGGGCGCCAAATAAGCCAGAACCGGCCCTGCCCCAGGGAGACCTATAATAGCTGGCATAGGATCACTAACCGAAAAAATATCCACCTTCATTGACTTCTTCCTAAAACCTCGTGTTGTCACTCTTCCCTCGTTTATTAAAGACTCAATGGACCTGATTAAACTGCTCAAAGACATTCACCTCCCAGCGAACATCATGTTGGCAACTTTTGATGTTGAGTCACTGTATACCAACATACCAAATGATGGCGGTATCAGCGCGATTGAGTTCTTTTTAAGCGCATATCATGAAACCAGAACACCAAGTGTTGAATGCATCAAACGCCTGACAGAAATTGTGTTGACAAGAAATTTTTTCATGTTTAAGAATGACTTCTTTTTGCAGATCAAAGGGACTGCCATGGGGAGCACCATGGCGCCCAATTACACAAACCTCTTTGTAGGTCACTTCGAACATAACGTGGTCCTGAATCAGGCTGTCAATCCATTTTTCCATAATATCCTCTTCTATCGCAGATTCATTGATGACATTCTTGTGCTGTGGAAAGGTACAGAAACCCAGCTGTCTGAATTCCAAGACTTTTTAAATGAGAAAAATGAAAATCTGAAATTTAGTGGCGTTTTCAATAAAGAAAAAATCAGTTTTTTGGACATCATGATATCCATAGACGGCAATCAATTAAAAACTGACCTTTACAAAAAAACACAGACAGAAATACCATCCTCCATGGCAAAAGTTACCATCCCACCAGTCTTGAAAAGAATTTACCTATCAGTCAGTTCAACAGAATACGACGTATCTGCAGCTCTGACCAAGATTACGCTCAACAGTGTACTGCCATGTCCGAACGCTTTAGGGAGCGAGAATACTCTGAAGAGTGGATTAACAGTGCAGCAGACAGGTTTCACACCACCGACCAAGAGCAGTGCCTAAACAGAAAAAGACACACTGAAACTGACAACAGACTGCCATGCATTACGCAGTACTCGCCACTGAGCAGAGACTTTGAAGCGATAGTGAAGAGACACTGGCCTATCCTCAGCTCCGACCCAAATCTCAGAGATGCTTCGTTCAGACAGCCGCCGCGCTTTGTTTACAAGCGCTCCCCCAACATCCGAAACCTTGTTGTCAAGGCGGACCGACCACCTGATCATGCGCCAAAAAGATTCCCTCCCGTCCCCGATGGCAATTACAGATGTGGCCAGTGTGCGCAATGCAACTTCACGCGAAAGTGCAACTCTTTCAACCACCCGCACACTGGGAAGTCTTTTAAAATCAAGGGAGTCATTACGTGCAACACAAAAAATGTCATTTATATGATAAAATGTCCCTGTGGTCTAGCCTATATAGGTAAAACAACGAGGTGCCTTAAAACGCGCATAGCAGAACACAGAAGTAACATAAGGCTGCGTGATGAGAAGAACCCCGTTGCAATTCACTTCAACATGGCCAAGCACAATCTTGCAACTCTCCAATACATTGGTATCGAACATGTTGCGATCCCTAGACGAGGGGGTGACGTTGACAATTTACTGCTTAGACGTGAAGCCTTTTATATATACACTTTAAATACTATGTCACCTAAAGGGATGAATATGTACTTTGATCTAAAACCTTTTCTGTAACTGTCTCCGATTTGTTTTTAAAAAACATGTGAAATGTACTTTATATGTTCATGTACTTTATTCACATTTTTAATTTCTTGTTTCTTGAAACTTGCAAATGTTTTTGGTTTTGCCTGATGCATGATGGACACAGGCCAAGATGCCTGTCAATCCATTTGATTGACACCCTTGGGTGCCTTGCCTGGGCGGGTGTATGAATGATCATGTGATATAAGTCACAGCTTCTTCCTGTTACCCATGTGCCTGATGAAGATCCAGTGTGATCGAAACGTTGCATTTTAAATAATAAAGTTTATTTTTGGAGCTTATCGGCAGTGTGCAGACCTACCTTTTTCAACTATCTGATTTTTTTGTCTGGCACCTGCAACAAGTGTTTTTGGATGTGCGCACCCTACCCAAAACTACCCCAGGTGCTCCCCCAGAAAATGGACAGAAGCCCCGCCCACTCGCGTTACACGAAGCGCATAGATTGCCTGCAAATCGCTATCACGAATGATGAAAGGATAACCATTTTCCCCACACACATTTCGATGCAAGTCTGTGTACACACCACCCTCGTGAATTCACAGTAGGCATATGGGGTACCATTCGAAAGCTTAGAGTCCCCTCTGTCTAATGCATGGCAACTCTCTGTCTTGTACGGTCTGACGGCAATGATTCAGATGTGTGCTTTTCCGTCCTGAAGAAGAAAAGCCTTAGAGAAAAAAAACTGCTTACTTCAGTCCAGGTTCATTTTGTTTTCCTTTTGAAAAGTTAGCTGTCTGCCATTTAAGATTTTTCAGTCCTAGGCCTATATATTGCTCTATTGCCCATGTGATAAATAAATAGATTCGTTTTTGGTGGTAAATGAATGTAGCTTCATGATTAATTCCTGTGAATTCAACTCAAACCTCATGTCTAAAGTCCAAATATTCACTGGCATAATACTAATTGCTGTCTTTGTGTTGGAATAGACTAGATGCTAATGAGTATTTTAAAAGAATGTCCTTACAGCACCTTCGATAGCATTGTTATATGTGTGAATTGTAGCAAGCTCTCAGAAGCATCGCCACATTACAGTGACTGGATTTTATGGAAGTAACTCTGAAATCTGAAGTCTGAGTTCAGACTTAGATTATTGATGGGAAATTTGAAATTACATAAAAACACAGATGGTAGAAAATAATTTGATTAACTCTCAGACACCTAAGCATTAATTTCCTTTCAACTTCAAAGTCTTTGATGCAGAGACTTGTATGTTAATTTCTGAGAAGGGAAAGATTGCAGAAGAGGACATTGTCATTGTATGACGGGCATTGGAAATTAGCCTATGATTACAAATGCTATGATGCTATCTGTTAGGCTTCAATGGCAAAAGGAAAAGGATAGCGAGCGCTCAAAGTCTTCTCTCCAGGTAGAAGGGGTTCATCATAGACAAATGACTGAATGCAAAGCACTCTCCTTAGAGTCAAGGTTGAAGTTATAATAAAAACCCTTTATTCTACATTGGGTAAACAAACTTAAAAACACCGACCGGTTTCAGCCGTCTGGCTTTCTTCAGGGCGTGAATGAGGTGTGTATGTGTGTGCGCGAGTGTGCGTAGGGGGCAATGGGGTGGGGTGGGATGGGGTGTGTGCATGTGTGTGTGTGTGATGGGGTGTTTGAAGATGAGTCAGGACTTTGGGAATACCCCCGTTGGGATAATTACAGAGCCCTCCGTGGTAGGTGAAAAATGTCCTGCTCATAACTAAGATGGCTAAAGTGATCAGAGGACACTTTAATCTTGCCACTGCTCCAAAGTAAAAACATGTATACTATATTTGCAAAATGTGTTTATTTTCAATCAAAATTATGTACATGCATTTACATACGATTCTCATTCAAACTCTCAAATTCCCATTCATTTGTTCAGTACTTCTAGTGGATGTTACAAAAGTTATTTGACCGAAGTATTATTATACAGTACATTTGACTAAACAAACGAAGAAAAGACCAGTGCTACCTGGGCTATACCACAGAGAATAGCTTAGTGCCTCTCTCTGCAGAAAGTAGAGCCTCTTTCAGAGGGCAGGCAGGTAAGCAAGTGAAGGGTCCCATTCAGGCTGGAAAGTTTTGGCTTGAAGTCTTGAGGAGGGAGAATGAAAGGACAGAAATGAATGAGAGGTTAAGGATGTAATCACCACCGCTGGGAAAACGGCAAGTGATGCAACCCAGCCTAGGATTTACAGGCAAACGTGTGAGGACACGAACACGTGCACTCACCAGCAGTCTGCTGGAAAAGCTGAAAAAGAAAGAGAAAAGGTAGCGGAAAAAAAAAACAGAAAGAGACCAACAGAAAAGAGAAGGGAGAAACACTGGGCAGTCAATCTTGCAGGTGTGTGAACAATGTCAGACAGACGTGAACCTGTGGCCTGAAAACAGAGGTGAACCTTACATTAAGCAAACCTAGGCAATTGCCTAGGGCCCCGACCAAATCAATCCTCCATAGGGGCCCCCCAACTGTCAAACCCCAATAAACACACAAAAGAGTAGGCCTGATCTTAATTTATCGAGTAATGCAAAGTAATCAAAGATATACAGTACACGAGACACAACACTAAACAAGCACCCTCACTCCTTCCATGCCAATTTTTGTACATGTTTTAAGGAACGACTTTTGAGGGCCCCGTGTTTGTTTTGGGCCCCATGTTTAGATTTCTCCTAGGGCCCCAAATGGCTAGATCCACCCCTGCCTGACAACGAGCAGGTAGGAGAGCGGGGGTGAAAAGAAGAGGCTCTGACTGCTTCCACTCAACAAGCTCTTTGGAGTGCGCTTACAAGAACCCCATTAAAGGAGAAAGCCTTATTGGGCAGAATAAGCACCCGCTCCATTCAAAGAAAAAAAAAAACATATTTACAACACGCAGAATTAAATGGACTTTTATTTAAATCATTTATTTCCCCTTTTCCCCTTTTGACTGAAATGGACTCATCCGAGCCTCTAGTGTTGTTGTAGCTGTCAAAATGGTTATATTTGCACATTTTAATTTCTACACCAATGACACTAATGTACAGTACAATACACATTAAGAAATAAAGGTAAAACACAATAATAAATAAAATAATAAAAAAGCACAACAATACATGTACTTCTTTTCCAGGTACAAAACTGTTTTTTCTTCCCACAGGATGGCTTTTATGATACCAAATTGCACATCAAAGGTATTTAAAAGGACACAGTTTAGTGTCAAGGTAGAGAAATGCTTCCATTTCTCCTAGTGTAGGAAATAAAACATTCATGGAACAAAAAAAGAGCTTAACAGTCACTCTGTCACAATATCAACCTAAAGATTGGCTCCACCATTTTGTGACCCCAAACAAAGTCGTCTAAAACCTTGGCGTCTTGATTGACAATGAGCTGTCAAGCTCCAACTACTTACATCAACACAAGTCGACCAAACCTGCCGATTCCAGATGTCCAACCTGCGAAAATCAGACACGTGCTGACCCAATATTCTACACGCGCTGACTATTGCAACTCACTCCTTGCAGGTTTGTGCGCTAAAACCACTGCAGATGGTCCAGAATGTGGCGGCACATTTGGTATTCAATCAACCCAAAAGGACCCATGTTACTCCTCTATTCATTGAGTTGCACTGGCTACCGATCGCCACCCGGATCAAGCATAAGGCCTTGACCCTTGCCTACAAAACCATTGCAGGAACGACCCCAGTTTATCTGAAGGACTTAGGCAGAATCCCATCACTAATTTCTACCCCTACCCCTACGCCTTCCCCTTGTGTCTTGTGCTTTCAAACGAAGCAGTAAGGTGTAGGGCTTGAAACGCAACCCCTATGAATTGAGACACCCCTTCAACAATCACGGAATGACACTCACAGCTGTCACAAATTCCATGCATTAGGTTGACGTTAATAGCGATTTTTTTTCATGTGCGTTTTACAGAGACAATGAGTGACACATTGGGACAATGTTAAACTTAGTACAATGCAACACTACTAATGTAAAGCCATAAATTAGGGTGAAAATACTTATATTTGTGTGCTTTTGTTGATGCCGCCATTTTTTAAAAAGGCATTCGCAATGCATTCAGAAAATTCGGTCCTACCCCTCCGTTTGAAGTGTGCATTTGGATAATCTCCGTTTGAAGGAGTAGAAAGCTCTTTTCTTTACCCCTGCCCTTCTGTCTGAACGTGAATTGGGACGGCCCTAGCCCTTCACATGAACGCACCAAATTGAGGGGAATGGCAAAGCCGTAGGGCTAAGGGGTGCAATGGGATTAAGCCCTGCTAAAGCCTTATGTTGCTGGAAGAGAACTGCGCTCTTCCAACACAAGCCGTCTGACTGCCACCTGCTCGCTCTAGGTACTCTCAGTCAAGAGTGTTTTCTGTTGTTGTTCCCCAGTGGTGGAACGGTCTCCCAGAGGCAGAAAGACTAAGCACATCTCTTGCAGCCTTCAAGATGCAAGTAAATAATCTACTACACGAATGCTTGAGCTGCCCTAGCCCCAGGACAGACTTTTGACATGATGTGTACAGTATGTGTGTGTGCTCTACATTACTCCACAAAAAAAACCTTTCTTTTAACTAACCCTTCTTTGCATCTGCACCTGTTGTTCTATATTTTACCAGTGCACTTGTATCTGCTAGTGATGTTGGCTATGATTATGTCCTCGTTTGTAGGTCCCTTTGGTAATAAAGCGTCTGCCAAATGCAATGTAATGTAATGCAATGCAATGTGGCTAATCTTAGCATTTGTGTGTGTGTGTGTATGTGTGTGTCACATTTAGCTGTAGTTGGCTGTCGTGAAAAACACAAAGGTCCTTTTCCCCTCAGGTTTGCCTCAAAGCAAACTTCAAAATGCATTTATTTAACCAGCTGCAGCAGGGGAAAGTACAGCACACTCAAACTCACACATACACAACATGCAGTGGCACGACTAGTGATGGCACTGCTATACACAGCAGAGGGTTTACCCCCCCACACACACACACACCCTCCCCTCCCGCTCTCCCTTTCTTCTTCTCTCAGTCCTCTCCTCGTATTACTTTTCTTCTTGTACTCCTCTCTCTCTTTCTTTCTCTCTCTCTCGCTGCTCATCTATTTTGTCTGCCATCAAGGGCAGGTGTCTGAAGCCGCAGGGAGCTGGGCTGGGTGCCAGGAGAGTCAGTATGGAGAGAGTGGGGGTGGGGGGAGAAAGCACGCGCGAGAGAGAATGAGAGCGGTGAGGTCTTGAGTTACCTGGAGGATACAGAATCAGACTCCAGCAAGCAGTCAGGACAGCATCTGCCTCTGCAGTTGGGTGTTGGGGGAAGGGGCTGGGGAAGGGTCTTGGGCTGGGGGGTGGAGAGCTATGGGGATGGGGCTTCATGCAGAGGAAGGGGCTGGACAGCTATGGGGCTGGGGAATGGGGCCTGAGAAGGCTGGGGCTTGGGTTATGGGTGCGGGTATGGGGCTTGGGGCTAAGGCACGAGAGCTAGGGCAGTAGCTGGGGGCTGGGGTTATGGGTATGGGGCTGGGGCTGGCACAGCATGAAAAGGGGGATTTGTGTCCATGTGGACGCCACTAATCGTCCAAGAAATTGCCTAACTTTTGCCCGATTGTTGTCGCTAGTGAGGATGCGAAACTTAAGGTTTTGTTGATACTAAATTCGGCCACAAGTGAATCAGACCCGCGCCGAGCTCTCACAGCAGGCTGCTAATGGCCCAATGATTACCATATGAAAGGCAACTAGAGCCACCCCGGACCTCGGACTAGCCTTACTCTTATTGGACGTTTTTTTTTTTTTTTTTAATTAAGCACTTTTAATATCACACCACACAATGTACACCACTGATTCTTGAGAAAGCGGCTAAAACATGTCTCTGCAATAAACTGCCAATTCTGTTGAAAATAAACTACATTTTCATGAACAAAATGAATCCAGGTAAAGACACAGGGGTCCGTTACATAAATGTACAGTCATTTGAAATATTTAAGTGTAATTTTATTACTTTTCATGGCTATAAACCTGCCCACACCCTGTAAAAACAGCTGTCCCAAGGACAGACATCATCATTTCAATTGACTTAAAATGTAAAAATCACTGATATTATTGAATAATATCACCATGATGTGAAAGTCCATATTGAAGTGGTTCTGCAGATATGCACATAGTGCGTGTAAAGCAATATTTACTACTATTTTCTGATAGCTCAAAGTGTGTCCAGCATATTAGTCACCACCGTCAGATTTTTAAAAAAAGACAATAAAATCAGGTATGCACAAGGTCATTGTCATTACTTAGGACCCCTTTTCAAACCTTTAGATCTACTGAGTACTTCACCATCACTGAAGCTCCTGTAAGTTTACTAATTTCTCCTCAATTTGATCATTTGTTTGGACACTGGTACAGTCCCAACCATAAACTGTCAACACCGTCGGGGGTTTTAATAGTATTATTGTTACATTAACCCTAGAACTACTACGGAGGGGTCAATTGACCTTTTTACCTAAAAGCCCCACAAGAGGGTCATTTGACCCTTTGGACCCCCTGCGGACACTCCTTTTGTTGTGGAAATGTGGCTGTTAGCACCTCACAGCTGTCACTTGAGACACAGAGTGTGTGTGTGTGTGTGTGTGTGCGTGTGTGGATCATTTCCAATGCCTGTTGAGTGCTGTATCTCTGCATCTTCGTTCCTTGGAGAGGAGCTTCTTTAACCACAAAATTCTTGAGGGAAGTGAAGCAGTAGTCCACATGCACTGGTATTTATCCATCTAACAATTGCCAGGTTGCATTCACATGAGTCGTTATGGTCACATGGCATGGGAGATTCACACGTTACAGTTTTTCTCGATTGGTTTGGCTAATTTCTCGAAACTGAGATGACATTCTCAAAACAACACGGACAAATCCCCAAACCAACTTGCAATTTCCCAAAACAGAATGGCATTTTTCATTGCTTTCATCAGATATCAAATGCTTTGTACATGTCTCAAATGTTTAGTACATCTCTGCAGATGGATATGTACAAATTCAGTTTGTCCAAATTGGACACATTCAGCATAGATTTAGCACATTTTCCAAATAAATTGACCTTGCTTATCTAAACAAATTAGACAATTCTCAGTCTAATGGTTGCCCTCTCCAAAACACGTCAGCATTATTTCATTGTGTAAGTCATCATATGCAAAGTGGTCTACGCAATTCCCAAAACAGTCAAGGACATCATATTTTATGAATTTCATTACATAGTAAATGTTCAACAGGTCAGATGGTATTGTAACTTTACTAGTTAGTAGAAAATAATTTTACAACCGTGTATACTACAGTTTCCTCTGTTATTTGGCTAATTTCATGACATTTTTTTAAACGACATTCTGTTTTGAACAATTGCTAGTTGTTTTGGCATTTGTCCATGTTATTTTGTGAATTTTATCTCTGTTTTGAGAAATGAGCCAAACCCATGAGAAACCTGTGATATATGGGCATTACTCTCTGTATATGAATTTACAGTAAAGAAAGTTACTGATAAATGTCCTTGGTAAATTATCTGTGTTGTCAAACTTCAATGGTTTCACTCACTTTTTCATTTTTATACATAGTCGAAATCTGTTAGCTGAACGTAGATAAAACACCTAACCATTTTGACTAGCAGTGCTTACACAATGGCAAAGGGACAATTTATTTTGGGGGTACTGATGATATATGTGGGGAAGAAATTTAGTTTTAACACATGGGTAAACTGTTTTTGGGGTGATATGAGCGAGTGATGAGGATCCATGTAGTTATGCTGAACCATCCAGTTTATTTTGACAGAAGGACTAAATGAATGCAAATGAGCCAAAGCAATTGAGAAGGATCTATGCCATTTTGATTGTACTGACTATTTATATGTGAGACGGTTTAGTGCTGATGCAAGAATGAGGTGTTTTGGGAGGTATATGACATTTTGCTAGTTATCTGAACTGTTGTGCAGAAGTGTAAGAATGTTTGGCCAAATGACCCAATGGTTATAGGAATGTCATCTCAGTTTCAAGAAATGAGCCAAACCAATCGAGAAAAATTCAACCATTATCTGGTTGCAGTCATATGATACGTCATGATCACATGGGACATTCACAAGTTCATTGATGACTTATATGAAGAAAATGTGCTGACATGTTTTCAGGACAATCATTACACTGAGAATCAACCAATTGGGATAGATCAGCAAGGTACATTCATTTGAAAATTCTACTAAATGTAAGCTGATTGTGTTAACTGTAGGATACTTGTACATAGCCATTTGCAAGGATGTACTAAATGATTGAGACATGTACAAAAGCATTTGAAATTTGATGAAAGCAATGATAAATGCCATTCTGTTGTGAGGAACTGCAAATTGGTTTTGGGATTTGTCCATGTTTTGAGAATGACATCTCAGTTTCAAGAAATGAGCCAAACCAATGGAGAAAACCTGTAACACACTGTCCGCCAAACTGTGCTATCTGTCTTTGCTGCTGATATCTTCATGCAAGTTGCTATTTACCTGTGGTGATTTTGGAGGCTGACAGCCCTTGGGAAGAAGCTGTCTGTCCCTGTTTGTCTTGGCTGTTAGCACTGTAAGGTGTGATCCCCTCACCCCTCACCCCACACACGGCCCCTAACAGCCTCATTACCATAACAAAATGAGTGATTAGTGTATTAGGTAAAAGCCGCCGGGTCAAATGACCCTTCTTTGGTACTTCTAGGTAGGCAGAAAAATCCTGGTAGTTCTAGTGTTAATGTTAATTATATATACTTTTTCAGAAGCGTCATGAAGCCCCTAAGAAACAGAGCGAAAACGAAGTGGCTAATGTGAGCAAAAAATGCACAATATGTAAAAGAGTGTTTTTTTTAAATAATAATAATAATAATAATTGTATTTGTATAGCACTGTGTCATACAAGGCATGTAACTCAAAGTGCTTAACAAATGGAAAAAAAACATTGTTAGAGATAGATTTAAAAGGAGAGGTATAGAGGAGAGGCAGAAAAAGCAGGAAGGCAGAGGAAGAAGAGATAGACAGAGAATGTAGAGTCATAAGGTCAACGTAGGTTAGGACCAGGATTCTTAGATGTGTAAGGTCCATAGTGGCTGGGCCTATCATAAGTCATAGATAGTCACACAGAGATTGGGCGCTCAGGTGCGGCCCCTGGTGGCATCAGGGGTGAGGAAAAACTCCCTTTCGCTTGATTAGCTTGATTTTGTCTCACACCGTCAGATGTCACCACCGTCAGATTTTGTTCCGCTCATCATCTTGTTCCATATTTTACTAAATTGTGTTGGTTAATGAAACATTACCAGACATGTTAGTAATAATTGTGACCCAAACTTATATTCCAGCCTCCACTGAGGTGCATTTGGAGGGTTTTTTGTCACAAAACCTGACGGTGGTGACATCTGATGTAGTTCACAAAAAAGCATGTGTTTTACATATTTTTGACAAGTTTTAAGAATATGCTTCCAATACGTATCTACAATTATGTTGAATTGTAAAAGTAATTCACTTAAATACAGTAAACTTATTTTTTTACTTCTAATTCTGTCTGACGCTGGTGACAAAACCAAGAAAGAGCCCATTTTATGAAAAATGTAAAACATGGGGAGCTTGGCCAATACATTCACTGCACAGCCAAGACGTTCATCTATGATAATACACCTCTATATTTTGGATTTGAACAACTTAAAACCTGTTTATGCCACATTTTCAATAATCTAGGCCTATTTCCTAGAGTATCTAACAAATGAAGAAAACACACATGCACAAACATACTGTGCACACACAAAAATACAGTGTTTATGCTAGATGTCATTGACTTGAGAGGGCTATTTATTTTGCTAAATGTAGGTAATAATTAGGTCACTTTCACCACCTTCAGATTACTGTCACCACCGTCAGTTCTTAAGTCACCACCGTAAGAAGGAGTTTTGGACATTTTAAATGAATGTGCTTACAAAATGTTCCTTTGTAGTTGTTGAATTATCAAAGTAATAGCAAATTTAAGCCTACACGAATATTTTTGAAATTACAAAAAATTGTTTGATCTATTTAGCCATTAAGTAAGCATTGTCTGACAGCACATATTTTTAAATTAGAACCCATGAAGCAGTATTAAAATTGAATGAAAGTGAATTTTCAACATTTAAAGGCGTATGTGTGAACCAAAAAACACACACAATCACTTAAAAACTCCAGATACATATGCAACCAAATCAATACACTTTTTATTGCTTTTAATTATGTCTGACGGTGTTGACAAAAAAACAAGGTATGATCGGAGAAAAACCTGATTTCTGAAAAAAATGGAAAATGGGGAGATTGGCCTTGTGCATTTCTGAAAAGCCAAGACCTTTGTCTACGAGGATATACCATATTTTTTTGTAATTCACTTCGTTTTTTTCTTTCAAGATTACAACCTGTTTTAGCCACTTTCTCAAGAATCAGTGACACACACTTTGACAGGAATACCTTGTACACAATATACTCTATATGAAGTGATATACACAGCACTGGACTGGATAAGTAAGAACTAAGAAACTGTAAGTAAGTGCAAGTACTACTGGAGTTCTGAAAGTTAAAGAACAAGTTCAAAAGTTCCTGCTCTGTTACAGCCCTACAAAGGCTAGGCGCAGTAACTATGCCGCCATTGAAACTGAGAAAAATGACATTAACGTTTTTGTACTGGCCAGCCAAGCAGGTTGCAGGTACAACAGTGATGATGCTTTTAAATAATGCCTTTATAGGAAGGATTTTTTAATAGAAAAAGAAAAGTAGAAAAAATGTGACTTTTGACCTCAAAATTCGTAGATCGTAGATACTACACTTAGCCTTTGTATAACGTGACTAATCAGAACATAATTCCAAAGTTTAAGTGCAGTACCTACAATTTAGATATGTTCTGGGGCCTCATGTACGAAGCTTACTTACGAATATGGTTCGATTTCGAACCACAGCTGCTTCGTCGTGTTGAAGCTATATATTTTGACCTCACCGATGAAATAAACATCAACACATGTTGTCATCAATTGGCCAATCATTGCCAAGTACTTTACATCGTTTTCATAGCCTATTGGCTGAACTGTATAAACTTCCAAATGTCGTGAAGTAACGCACAACAATCTCCTGCCTTCATCTAACAGTCGGCTACCAGCTATAAGCAACGCTAGTGTAAACATGACTTCTCGTCAAGTTTTTTTAGCCTCTGAAGTGGCCTAAATATGTTGTCAACACATATGGGATAACAGCGACAGTGAAGACAGCAAAACTGGTAGATTATCCAGTGGGAAAGAGTATGACATCTTGGACCGTGAGCTTGTGCCCGACACTGAGGAAGAAGAGGAGATGTGAGTAAACCGTTTTACGATGTTCCGCTTGTGTTTGCTAGCCTGATAAACCAGCCTATATGTGAGACCGTAGTAATTTAAACGATACCTCCGAAGATTGTTGATGAGAACAACCTGTTGTTTTTTCAAACCGTGCCGGCGCTCTGACCAATCGGCGATCTTTGCCGTTGATGTGCTTTCCCAACGGTGTTGCGAGATTCGTCGTCACTCCCTCGCAGCTGAAAAAAATTCGGCGTCCAGCAGGTGGCGCTAGTTTACCTGGCTATGTGTTTGCCAGTCTAGTTGCAGCTTCCTAAAAAACGCATGATTACATGGGATTGAAGTCCGGACAGATTGTGTTATGTGCGGTGCCTTTACTAACTCTCCTACAACTAAATTAAACTTAGGTTTTGTGCCTTACATCACTGTTTATCTCGCTGGCACCGAGTATACTGCTCAGGCTTCAGTCAGCTGTTGTGTAGTATGGCGGCTAGCTTACGTACGTGCAGCCTTGCAAAAACGTTTGATTACATGGGATGACAGCCTGGACAGACTGTTTTACATGTACTGTGTTCACGGATTGCATTGTAACTAAAATAAACCTAGACTTGTGTCTTTATAACTCCGTTTACTTCGCTTTATTTGTTAGCTCATGAGAGACGCAGCAGAGTAAATGGCTTGTCAATCAGCCGTTTTGTATGATGGCTAGCTTACGTGCAGTCTTGCAAAAAACGTTTGGTTACATTGGATAACAGTTTGGACTGACTGTATTTTGCATGCAGTGGCCGTCATTTATCAAACTTGCGTAGAAACCATCGTAGAAACCATCGTAGAAACGTGCGCAGATGTCGTCGTACGACAAGGCTCACGTGAGATTTACTAAACATGTGTACCTCTCCAATCCCATCGTAAGAGCGAGCGGCTGTTGATGAATCCCGCGGCTGAAATCCATCGTAAGTAGCCTAATCACGCCTCCCATAAAAGAAGGCCTAGAGGCCGCACCTCTAGAATTCACAACATGGATGCACGGAAGACGGCAAAGAAGCGCAACTTTAGTGAGTCAGAAATTGACACCCTAACAGCCGAGGTGGAGAAACACCGCCTTGTGCTGTTTGGAAGCCTGAAATCAGGCATAAAATCAACCCAAAAAAAAACAAACGTGGAAACAAATATCGGCGGCTGTCAACAGCGTTGGCGAGGTCAATCGCACACCAGGCGAGGTTTGTTTTAAAGTAGAACCTAATTTTAAATTATAATTGAATGTAAGACTTAAGTATTTTTTTTTTTTTTTAATTGAATCCAAAACTAGTGTCATTTCAAAGTAATGAAATCCTAAATGTTTTTTTTTAATACAATTAGATCAGGAAAAAGTGGTCGGACCTGCAACTGGCCACGAAAAGAAAGGTCGCCGCTGCCAGACGCAGCATGGATCAAACGGGTGGGGGCAGCTCCGATCCAGGCTTGTCACTGTCAGCTTTGGAGGAGAGGGTGGCCGGTCTAATAGGCCCTACGTCCATCTCCGGCGTGCCGGGTGGGGTCGACACCGATGCGCCCGTATCAGAGCTTGAGAATGGTAAGAATGACTGCACAATCAAGAAGCTTAAATTACACAGTTGCTTTAATATTCAACACAAATTAAATTCAGTAATTAAATCATGTTTTTATTGACAGATGAATCCGACATGGTGTCTGTTGAGCCGGATACGGAAGACGCCGGGTCTTCGTCCATGTCAGCACCTGCCCCTGCCCCCCGGTCTGCATTGACACAGCGTCCTCCTCCGGCGATTTTAAGCATCGAGGTCCTGGATAAACAGACGGAAATTGTTAAGTGGATGGCGGCATTGACCAAAACAATGCAATCCATTGACGGCACATTAAAAGAAATAAACGAAACACTCAAGTCGCAAAATAAATGAATATATGTTAAAAAATTGTTGTTCTTGTTTCACATTGAATAACCGACGCTTACCAAAGGTGTCAGAATCGTACGATTATTTTCTCTCTTCTCCTGTGCGCTCTGGGATGTGCTGGCAAGTAGTAGGGATCTATGGGCATGTGGTCCTCTGGGTGTATCTCGGGAAAAGGCAGTCCATTCTTTAGCGCAATGTTATGGAGGATCCCGCATGCAATAATAATCTTGCACACCTTTTCCGGCGTATACAGGAGAGTCCCCCCTGCCGTCGACAGGCAGAGCCACCTGCCCTTTAGGAGGCCTATGCACACAGTTGCACGTGTGCGTATATGCGCAGTGTTGAAGCGCCTCTCCTGGTCGGTGTTTGGATGCTCAAGAGGGGTAATTAAGAATTCGCTGAATGGATAACCTTTATCACCTATGGACATAACATGAATGGTTTGGTTAGGTGGCCAACGTAAAGGTAACCCTACAAGTAACAAAACCTCCGTTTCCTTCCAACACAAGTAAAAAGTGCAAATGCATGAAAAATGAGGCGATTCGTTACGCAAGAAATAATTAAACAAAATGGTTCCCACGGGACGCACAGGATTCTGACATAACATTTGGGTTTTAACCCTTTTACTGCCGTCGTCGCAAAATTGCGACAGGTCGCGGTATTGAATTAGGTGGGCTGTCACGTCGAATAGAGTGTAAAATCTTGTCCATACTCCTTTCCACTGGGTGGCAGACATGTGGTACTTCAATCCTTTCTAAGAATTTCGACCCCTCTTAGTGCCTTTTTTTCGAGTAATTTCCATCTGAAAACCCAGACGCGGAAGTTGCGTTGCAAGTCACTATTTCAAAACAAAGGAGGATCGGCGTTGTGAGATTGTGCACATAATTTCCTCTAATTCAAGCCCAAATACATTCCAAATGCAAGTTGTCTTGGTGGTTTATGTTTAGTGACATTATATTTTCCCACAAGTTGATTGTATATGTGTAGACATTTATAATATGGCCTTATGCAATGCGTCTACTATTGCTAGCTTAGCCGTGGCTACAGAGAAGAACAGCCAATTCGAATAGGCAGTGAAATAGATCCCCTTGCCAAACACATGGAAACATGGCGTCAGTTTTACATACATAAACAGTTTTACAAACATAATGATCCTAACCACAACTCAATGGAAAGTTCCGGGATTGAGAGAAGTGGTTTGTTTGCAGACTTCATTACGTAGGGGAGTTCCCATTTGAACACACACGACGCGAAGACGAAGCCCTGTTCCAGGCGAGCTGAACCCATGCGACTGGTTTCATTCACTGAATAAATCTGAAGCAAGCTGGCCTGCCCCCAGACGACAACTTGTCATGATGTTTTGTGTGCAATGCTATTGCGTATTTCGCCCCTCAAATAATTGCAGCCATTATTATAAGAAAAAATATGTTGCTGTTGAGATTGCAACACAGACCAATCGGCTGTTTGGGACCTCCCCTGTCAAACACAGAAACACGGTGTAGACCTAGGAAACATCCTGAACACAAACTAATGAACATTTGCATGGTTGTGAGAATGTGTTTGCTTGGCGATTTGTAAATGGTTACGGGGGATTTCCTTAGAACAAGTGCGTCTTCCCCTAAGCTGGAGTAGTAGCTACCTAGGTGAAAAAGCTAAAACATAAAGATAACGTATGTCATTTCCCTCTATGAAAGACCGTAAGGAAAACCACTGCTACAAAAAAGAATGGATTATCCTGTTAGACGTTGTACATCCCGTGGAAATTCGATACATGGCGAGGGGAAATATCTGCGTTTTTTTTTTTTTTTTTTTACCGTTGCGCACGGCGAAATGAAGACGCATACCCTATAACACGAATATTTTAGACTTGTTGAAAACTGGGCTGGTCGCCGTGGTTGGACTGTCTTTATTAGAGTTTGTCATGTCACTAAAGCAGCATGGAAGAGGGGGCGGAACCGGAGAGACTGGAGAGGAAAGCGCTGCGCTATGCGTGAGGGAGGATGGTGCCGCTTCTGATCGCCTTCAGATGGCCGACTTTAGGTGTTACTTATAAAGTATAGGCCTACTATAACGTGATAACGTCGGCCTAATTGGGCTGTGTGTATTTTCGATCCATGTCTGTATGCCTAACAGCAGCCTATCACAGGGATTAAAGCAAAAAAAAGTCATCTGACTGAACTTTTTTACCGGTTAGGCACCCGATCGAGTATCACTCCGTAACCCAACGAAAACCAATGTAGCCAGGCTCTGCCCTCATAACGAAACATACACTGGTTTTATGCAAGGAATGGTGCCAGAGCCAGCACTAGGCATAAGCAGACAGGGCAGTCGCCTGGAGCAGAATAGGCCTATGTATTGAGGGCGCCAGTAATACCAAAAAGTGCCACAAAATCAGAACTTCAACCAACATAACACTTTACACTTCACATTAACAAACATAACCTCCTTGGCGGAGGTAATGAATATTCATTATACACTCAGTAGGCCTATATGCACACTCAATATGAATGTACCTGTAGGTACTAGATCAGATGCTATGCTATGTTTACAGATGCCAATTTCTAAATACAAAAAAAGGAAAGAGGGAAAGGGGGCAGGCCTAGGCCACCAGATTGACTAGAACTGGCCGAGAATGGAGGGATAATGGATACTATATCAGACTGCAAACATTGAACTGCAATTTGGGGCACGTGTTGGTTATTTCCTCTTATTTCTACCCATTGTTTATGAATTGTTCACAACATTATGCAGAATGGATTCACATTGAGTGTTGCTTCAAAATGGTCTAGCTGATATCACAGAATTATTGACTTGGAATTGCAATGCGTTGATACAGTGATCCCATTATTTTGTTGTTGTAGTAGTAGGCTATATTTTGTCTTTCCCATCAGAATGGGCAAACACTGTTCTGGTGAAAGCATGGTGCGCATTGCTTGCAGTTGTATTTCTGACATTTAAACTAGTTGGTTATTTTGTATGTTTTTCACTATTCGTCCTGTTACAAATAACTTGTTGATATTTACAAACAGGGCGCGGTAGTCTACCTCTTGTATTCTACCGTTTTGAAAACCTTTTTTGCTTCTCGATGTGCGGTGCCAGGCACACGCTTACCATTGATTTAAAAAACGTCCCCGATTCCTACACGCACTCATGTTCTATCCTACAAGCTGACACGACGCAAGCAGACACGACACAGTCAGACATACGTCTATATAACAAAAGTAGCACACTTTCCCAAGCTTGTCGCGCAACTTTCCACTCGAATCAAGACAAATCACCCACCTATCAGTCCTGAGTGCGCACTGCGCAAATAACTGAACTCAAACGAAGCGTATAGTCCGAGAAGATGGGCACATACGTTGAGCCACTCAAAAACGAGCACACACAACTGTTGCTGCACACTATTCCAGTTAGCAAAAATAGCATCACAGAGTAGCCTACAACAAGCCTTGAAAGTGAAACAAACACCGAAACGGCAATTATTGACCACCCATGAGAAAAACTGCTTCCCAGAACAAGACGTGGCATAAAAATATTGGCTCTGCCAGGGATGCCTCGTGACCCCTGTAAAATGCAACCCATTTACAACTTCTTTCTTAAATATATCGGCAACAACAAGTTAATATGCTATGATTACAGGTGAGACTGTAAATTATCCGTTGTCAGAAAGACAACTACAGCTAGTTCTACACGTTAGCCAGTCAAACGCGCTAAACTTTGAGGATGAAAAGCATGTTATTACGCATGGTATATTCTAGCTAGTTGCCAATGATAGCCGTCCCATTGGGGCTATGAATAATGTTAGTAAAAGTCACAATGCTTAAAAGAAAAACCCTTCATGAAAAGGACATCATGCGCAGTCGAAGTAAACTATTCTTTTTTTCCTAACTATCCGCCGCGGCAGGTGCAATGATAATGGAAACATACGTGTCCTACCTTTTTCCAGCTATGCATTCCATGCGCATTATTAGCCCATATTGGAATATCAGTCCAACCCGTTTAATGATTGTCATTGCACTTTAAAGACATAGTATTACACTCATTTTCTTTTCTGCGGTCAGCAACAATGTTTGCTATTTGATTTTTTAATCTCTCGCGCTGCGCCGCAACCGAATTGTTGACCGCTGGTGTACTTTTTTTTTGGAACACGGAAGACCAGGGGATGGCTCAAAACTACTGAGTGAATCTGTTGTATGACACAACCGGTGCTGGAGTATAAAACTAAATCCGTGCACCAAACACACCTCTCGTCCCCTTCTCATGGCCAGGAGTGCTCTCGATTTGAGTTCAGTTGGAAAGTAAAAATTGTAAATTAATTGACATGAATTATAAGGACGGAAATCCGTCCAAACGAAAATCCAGTTGACGGAAATCCGTCATAGCGACGGAAAACTTTAATCCCTGCTATGATACCAAAATGAATAGAAGCAGTTTATAAGTCAATAGAGCTGAGATAACAGGAGAGGTGATGCTGATTTGCTCCGCCTCTCCACCCCTTTTCCTGAAACTGATTTCACAAGGGTACACCTCATGATACAAATTAGGCCTTTTTTATGCCCATTATCTTGACACTGTGCCCATTAGTTCTGTGAAATGTAAGTGACAATCTGTAACATTCATTCACTGAGCTATGCTGATGATCATCCAGGATGATCCTATGCATACAGAGGTCACTGCCCCTGCGCCTTATCCAAATAGCCTACAGTAGCCTATATAGGTCACAGGTGTAGTAAAATAGGCTATATAGGCATATATGTGTACTGAATATGTGTGCTTACCCTGTCTGAGAAAGGTTTTCACAGACTAAAAAGTCACAGGTAGATGCAAACACTTTTGGCACTCCAGGCAACAACCTCCCAGTTATTCCGTTTCTTGCTAGTTATTATTATTACAATATTAGTTACAATATTTACTATATGTTAGGCTTAAAACTACTTTTTTACTTGACCATAATGTATGTGCACAACATGACAGTAATGGGATGCCACATATTTCTAAATAAATTCAATAATCTATTGAAAATCTATTGAAAATTATCAATATTTTCCATTACTAATTAAAAATTCAAAATGGCCGCCCCATATGACGTCATAATATGCTAATTAGGTATGCATATTTACTCCCAAAATAAACTTTGGGTCTTCCTCAACATTTTTGTAATTTACAGTTAGGCTCTATCTGTTACCACTGTCCAGCCACAGCCTGTTGAATATGTGATGCCCAAATCGAGCATTTTCACCAAAATAACATTGGCATTAAAAAGGTTAATCTTTCAGGGTTTTGTCAGCAACACATAGCCACCCCATTAGTTACAATGGAATAACCGGTGTAAGCATGTAATAGCCCTATGTGCTAATTACATTTAACACCATAAATGTAGGCAGGGGTGGACTGGCAATCTGGCAAACCGGGCAAAATCCCGGTGGGCCGACGCCCCTAGAGGGCCGGTGATGTCGGTTTTTAAAAATAATTGTTATTAATGTTTTTTTTTTTTTAATTGACCGGCGGCCCACAATTTCGTGCTGACGGCCCTCGACCCTCCTACAATGACATCAGCCCACACATAAAGGGGCTAGAGGGAGGGGGTGTCCCATTGGTGCATCTGAGTCGGACTTAAATTCATTGCGGCCCCACCCCTACCATGCATTACGCGCGCAAATTTGAGCGATGGAGAGACTAAAACTAAAAGGTGGAGTGGAAAAGCTTGCGGAAAAGGGATAAAAAAAAACTTGCAGCAGAGGCAAGATAATGTGTTCACGCATGTAGTGTTGTAGCAGCAGGAGAGGGACAACAACTTCTGCATGTTGGAAGTGAAGGAGCACGCTAGGAGACAGCAGGTGAAGCGGCAGTAGTAGCCTCTACGAGCCCTGACAGGTATGAGTCAAGTCTTTCAAACTTTAGGATACTCCATGCCTCTCCCCAACTCTCACAACATTAATATTAAATAGGCCATTAATTCCCACCACTATAAGTGTGCTTGAGTGCTTTGAACCGGTCGCACGACTCACGGACATTTGAGAAGACAAACATTCCATACACCAAACCACTGACGTGAATAATATTAACAATATAGTAGCCACGGCAGTGTGCCAAATGTATAGCATTAAATGGAACACCAGTGGTATTGTTCTAAAGCATTCAGTGTACCAAATGCGTTTCGAAGACTGTCAAACTCATGCCTACTCTCACTAAATATTCAGCGATCGTTTGCGTAATCACATTTACCACGCAGTGAAAATGTCCATATGACGTTAACGGTTGTTCGCGTCTCGCGTGTGGAAAAGGTTTGCCAAACGGATTTTTTTTTTTAATTCTTTGAGCACAATCAAAACCATATTCTTTAGGTAAAGACCTAGCATCTCTCTATCTCTCTCAGCTGTTATTTTATCCAGGACAATCAGAAATGATAAATGATTGAAGAATTTCTTTTGAATAAGCTTTTGATACAGTTTTATCTGTAGACTATTTTATGTAGCCTACAACTTTCAGCACTGCTCGTTTTGAAACTTCAGTATGTTAATGCTTTCTTAACATATTCGACACACTAAAGCATTGTGGTGATAGGCAGTTCATGATTTTCTTTCATCATTCAAGCTATTAAAGTAGCTTCCTTATGCAATGAGAGATGCATTTTGATAACAGGAAATTAACCCCTCTTCTAATGCACCTGTTAGAAGAAACCCTCAATTAATCTAGGTCAATTTATGAGTAGGCTATACACTCAGGATTGTACAGGTAGCTGTTAATACCTGCTGGGCATTGCTGCCTGTCGCACCTCCTCTGGTGCCCATGGGTCAGCAAGAGAAAATAAGACTTGTGACACAAACATCTTTCTTGTATAAATTACTAGACAAACAATACACTGAATACTATATTAATTTGAATATTTTGCAAGTGCTGCATACATTGTGATAAATAATCTATCTCCCTCTTCTCATCTAGTCAAACCAGGCCAGGATGAGGTTGAGTTAGAGAGAGAAGTAGAGTAGGCCTAGATTACTTTTGCTGTGAGTGTGGTCATCTATTGCATTTCTAAACCACTGCCCAAACTAAGATTAATTTTAAATAAATAGTTGATATAGTCAGCACACATTTCCTGGTGTTTTCTGGTAGCTGAAAGAGAGATTCATGCATGAATATTGCGCCTTTTCGCATAGTCCGCTTGGTCAATAAGTAATCGCATGTGCTCCGCTGATTATGAGGGGCCGGTCTGGGCCAAAAATGCCCGGGCCATTTTGTTCTCCCAGTCCAGGCCTGAATGTAGGCCCGCCCTACTACTACTTTAACTGTGGCCACCACTGGTTGCTTGTGCTACGTTTTCAGTGTGCCCAACTGACCAAGGAGATGACTCCGACCGCGCAGTGCGCCTCCCTCTAGCCGAGTGCCGACGATGCTGTTCTGCAATATGAGCGAATCATGTGTGCCCCCAGGCCACCGGGCTACCATGTTCAGGAGAGACATGTTCGCGTCGCATATGATCTGCACATTGATCGAGTGGAAGTTTTTGCAATTGATATATGCGTAATCATCAACGGATGGTGGCTTCAGGCGAACATGGGTACAACCAATTGCTCCTGTGACGTTCGGAAAGTCAGCAATCTCATAAAATGCCATTTTAATCACCGTTTGCTGAGCATCTTCATAGGGAAATTGAATGAACCTGGCAGCCAGGGAATTGATAGCCCTTAGCACGGCTGGCATGGTTCGGCTGAGTGTTGGCTGGGAAATACCAGATCGGTCCCCTATCTCTCTCTGAAACGAGTCAGTGGCCAGGAATCCCAGGGTGGACAGCACCTGCACA
Organism: Engraulis encrasicolus; assembly: GCF_034702125.1. Lineage (NCBI taxonomy): Eukaryota > Metazoa > Chordata > Actinopteri > Clupeiformes > Engraulidae > Engraulis > Engraulis encrasicolus. The sequence goes on from NC_085875.1 coordinate 52,722,079, forward strand.
GACACGGGTATGGCATGGGAGCGCAGGGTGTTACGCCGTAATTGCGGTTCTAATAAATCGCAGAGCTCCATCAGGAGATGTCTCGGGAGACGAAAACGGCTCATGAGCCAATCGTCACTTTCTCTGAAAAAATCTCGCCGGTCATGAAACAGTCTCTCGCGCCTTATGCGCGCGTTCAGGTCCTGTAATAGCGGCAGATCTGCCATAGTCTCGCCATTACCGTGCCGCCAGAATCACCTCTTAAATAGGCTGCTGAATAATGAACCACCCATCACGTCACATCACAAAATACTCTTCAACAGAGTTGGGCTAGGTTTACTTTTTTTAATTATTTATTTATTTTTAGGCTAGGCTTACTTGTTTATGTTTCTTGTTTCTTTAAATTATTATTATTATGTCGAAGACACATAAAACAATTCCTAAATGTCTTTTTTGGAGTGATAAGTTTGTCATTTGGAGTTGTTGCAGCTCATGAGGCACGCACTAGTGCCACCTCTGTTCAAGTATGCTCACAGCAAGTCATTGAAAAGTGCATACACGGCCTCAGAGCTGTCGTGAGATTTCACCTTTCCTGCGCTAACGATGGAATTTGATGAATACCAACCTTTGCGCAGGAAACGCCGTACGCACGACGTGCGCACAGTTTTCGTCGTACGCTACTTTGATAAATGAGGGCCAGTGTGTTTAGGGATTGCATTACACCTAAAATAAACCGGCATTTTGCACCTTTTATCTCCCTTTATCTCGCTCGTGAGTCAGAGACTCAGCCCAGTAAATAAGGCTCGTCAGTCAGCCATATTTTGGATGATGGCTAGCTTAATTGCAGCTTCACTAAAGCGCACAGTTACTGGAATAACAGTCTGATCAGGCTATTTTGCATATACTGTGCCCATGGACTGTATTACAAGTGAAAGCAACCGAAATTTTGTGACTTTTCATACCACTGTTCATCTCACTTCATCTAGCAAATGAAAGCTTCGCCTGAGTAAGCAAAGCTCTTCAGGTTCAGCCTGTGTGTTAGGTACTACTTGTTGGAGCCTTGTAACACTTGTGGCTGAGTTTGTATACACTGATTCTTGAGAAAGCGGCTAAAACATGTCTCTGCAATAAACTGCCAATTCTGTTGAAAATAAACTACATTTTCATGAACAAAATGAATCCAGGTAAAGACACAGGGGTCCGTTACATAAATGTACAGTCGTTTGAAATATTTAAGTGTAATTTTACTACTTTTCATGGCTATAAACCTCCCCACACCCTGTAAAAACAGCTGTCCCAAGGACAGACATCATCATTTCAATTGACTTAAAATGTAAAAATCACTGATATTATTGAATAATATCACCATGATGTGAAAGTCCATATTGAAGTGGTTCTGCAGATATGCACATAGTGCGTGTAAAGCAATATTTACTTCTATTTTCTGATAGCTCAAAGTGTGTCCAGCATATTAGTCACCACCGTCAGATCTACTGAGTACTTCACCATCACTGAAGCTCCTGTAAGTTTACTAATTTCTCCTCAATTTGATCATTTGTTTGGACACTGGTACTGTCCCAACCATAAACTGTCAACACCGTCGGGGGTTTTAATAGTATTATTGTTACATTAATGTTAATTATATATACTTTTTCAGAAGCGTCATGAAGCCCCTAAGAAACAGAGCGAAAACGAAGTGGCTAATGTGAGCAAAAAATGCACAATATGTAAAAGAGTGTTTTTTTTGTCTCACACCGTCAGATGTCACCACCGTCAGATTTTGTTCCGCTCATCATCTTGTTCCATATTTTACTAAATTGTGTTGGTTAATGAAACATTACCAGACATGTTAGTAATAATTGTGACCCAAACTTATATTCCAGCCTCCACTGAGGTGCATTTGGAGGGTTTTTTGTCACAAAACCTGACGGTGGTGACATCTGATGTAGTTCACAAAAAAGCATGTGTTTTACATGTTTTTGACAAGTTTTAAGAATATGCTTCCAATACGTATCTACAATTATGTTGAATTGTAAAAGTAATTCACTTAAATACAGTAAACTTATTTTTTTACTTCTAATTCTGTCTGACGCTGGTGACAAAACCAAGAAAGAGCCAATTTTTTTGAAAAATGTAAAACATGGGGAGCTTGGCCAATACATTCACTGTACAGCCAAGACGTTCATCTATGATAATACACCTCTATATTTTGGATTTGAACAACTTAAAACCTGTTTATGCCACATTTTCAATGGGCCTATTTCCTAGAGTATCTAACAAATGAAGAAAAAACACATGCACAAACATACTGTGCACACACAAAAACAAAGTGTTTATGCTAGATGTCATTGACTTGAGAGGGCTATTTATTTTGCTAAATGTAGGTAATATTTAGGTCACTTTCACCACCTTCAGATTACTGTCACCACCGTCAGTTCTTAAGTCACCACCGTAAGAAGGAGTTTTGGACATTTTAAATGAATGTGCTTACAAAATTTTCCTTTGTAGTTGTTGAATTATCAAAGTAATAGCAAATTTAAGCCTACACGAATATTTGTGAAATTGCAAAAAATTGTTTGATCTATTTAGCCATTAAGTAAGCATTGTCTGACAGCACATATTTTTAAATTAGAACCCATGAGTAGAGTAGAGAAGTAGAGTAGAGAGTAGACAAACGTTATTGATCCCCAGGGGGAAATTCAGGTGTCAAGTAGCTACATAAAAACAAACACAGACACACACAGACACACAGACACACACACATATCAAGAGGTTCCAGATCTGGGCCAGCTCTGGCATCTCAGGCAGTCCAATCCCCAATAATGATGTCCTTCTTAGTGTCCTTCTGTATACTGTTAAACAGTTGAATGGCCCAAGGGACAAAGGACCTCCTTAGCCTGTCTGTCCTGCAGGTGAAAGCACGGAGTCTGTAACTGAACAGACTCAGTTGGTTAGTGAAGGTGGCGTTAAGGGGGTGATGCTGACTGTCCATAATAGAGTCCAGTCTGCTCAGTGTTCTGCTCTCAGCTGTTGAGGTGAGTGACAGCAGCTCCATGCCCACCACTGATCCCGCCTTCCTCACCAGTCTGTCAAGGCGTGCAGCATCTCTCTTCCTAATGCTTCCACCCCAGCAAGTCACAGCGTAGAAGAGCACACTGGCCATGACAGACTGGTAGAACATAAGCAGAAGTTGGCTGCAGACATTGAAGGACCTCAGCCGTCTTAGGAAATAGAGCCTGCTTTGGCCTTTCCTGTAAAGTGCTTCAGAATTTGTGGACCAGTCCAGCTTATTGTCAAGGTGCACTCCTAAGTACTTGTAAGTACAGACAGTCTCCACATTCTCTCCCCCAATAGAAACAGGCACCAAGGGCGGGGTGGAGCGCCTGAAATCGATCACCATTTCCTTGGTTTTGGTGGTGTTCAGGTGCAGCTGATTGTTTTGGCACCATCCTACAAAGTCATCCACCAATCCCCTGTACTCCTCTTCATGACCGTCTCTTATACACCCCACAATTGCAGTGTCATCTGAAAACTTCTGCATGTGACATGTCCCAGAATTGTAGCTGAAGTCATTGGTATACAGGGTGAAGAGCACGGGGGAGAGAACCGTTCCTTGTGGCGCTCCTGTGCTGCTAATCACTGTCTCCGATGTTATGTCACCCATCCTCACAAACTGGGGCCGCTCTGTGAGGTAATCAGTGATCCAGGTCACCAGGCTAGGCTGCACTCCAATCCGCACCAATTTCTCTCTCAGCAGCAGTGGTTGTATGGTGTTGAATGCGCTGGAGAAGTCAAAAAACATGATTCTCACAGCACAGCCACCCTTATCCAAGTGAGCATGTACCCTCTGAAGAAGATACAGGAAAGCATCCTCCACTCCCACGTTCTCTTGGTAGGCGAACTGCAGAGGATCCAGTGCGTGGCGTACCTGGGGTTTGAGAAAGTTGCGCAGCAGCACTCGTTCAAAAGTTTTCATTAGGTGTGAGGTGAGGGCAACCGGTCTGTAATCATTAAGTTCTTTGGGGTGAGTTTTCTTTGGAACAGGTACCAGGCATGATGTTTTCCACAAGATAGGAACTTTGCTTTCTTGTAGACTCCTATTGAAAAGGTGATGAAGAGGCTCAGCTAATTCCTCAGCACATGTCTTTAGCAGTCTTGCACAGATGCCATCAGGGCCGGCCGCCTTGGACTTAAGTCTTTTCAGTGTCCCTCTAACTTGATCAGTGGTGATTGTCGGCTGTGGGAGTGCTGGGTTGGGGTAAGGGGGGAGTGGGAAAGGGGTGGGTGGTGGGTAAGTTGTTCCAAGACGCAGAAGTGAGGAGCAGGGGAGGGGGATAGAGGTAGTGGGGATTTGTGAGTCTGCTGTGTCCATTGGTGGGGGTACTGCTGCATTGTTGATGGTGGTGGGAGTGGTGACCATAGGCAGAGTAGGAGGGTGTGGGGATGAAGTGTCCCTGTTAGTGAGGCTGGGTGAAGTAGTAACGGGAGTGGGGGGTTGTGAGCAGAGGTGTGACCAAGTCACTAACGTGCAAGTCACAAGTAAGTCTCGAGTCTTTCCACTCAAGTCCGAGTCAAGTCACAAGTCAAGACACATCTGACCAAGTCAAGTCCAAGTCCAAGTCGTACCCCAGCCAAGTCAAGTCCAAGTCCAAGTCTCATATTTTTTCAAGTCCTTCACAAGTCACAAAGGGATTTTCCATTTGCAATCACAATTTCGATCATAAATTCATTAGTATAATAATGATACCTGAGTAAAAAGATGACAATTACTAAAACAGTTGCAGAAAAATCAGTCTAAACCAAACTACTGCTTGTGCTGTGTATGTAAAATGACATTTAATTTCATATTTTTTTCCACATAAAAATACATTTCATGTGAATTTGTACTTAAACAAAGGAGCAACCATATGCCAAATATTTACTGTCCAGTGGGCAAATAGTCCTGTTTGCAAGAAGTGTGCGTATGTGTGTGTGTCCGTTCCCATAATCTGATGGCATAAACCTATTCCACTACTCACCCTGGTCTTGGTGGTGGGCCGGTCATATCTAGTCAAGGTTGTAAGTTATACAGACTCTAGCATCATAACGCTAAGGACAGGACTATGGTTAACTTTTTCACTAGGAGCACAGGCAGGGCCTCGCTGACAGCTTTGGCTGGAAGGTTTTTTCAAGACATTAGGGGGGCATATTACACTTCCGACCTGAAAACGTGGATTTCACACTTTCAGCGTACTATGTTTGAATTTACCCACAAAGGCCAAGGGTGAAAGTAGAAGCCTATTCATGTCTTACAGGTGCTACCCACGCCTCCCCACACTCTCTTTACTGTAGTGTAACAGTCGACTAATGTAAACATTTTGGTTTGGCTTTAAAAGACGCCATTTTCCCTAAGGTACCATATTAAGCTCACCATTCTCATCAAGATATGACATACAGCAGGGGTAATCAATTTCTTTTTTTAAAATTGAGCCCTGTGTGTGTGTGTGTGTGTGTGTGTGTGTGTGTGTGTGTGTGTGTGTGTGTGTGTGTGTGTGTGTGTGTGCGTGCGTATGGGGGGTGGGGCTACAGGCTCAGCAGGCAGCCCTGTCTCAGCTGGTCCATGATGTTCACTTCATCCCATTATCTGTGAACCAAAAGCTGAGCATTGACAGTGTCATAACTGTGAACCCACCTGCTGTAGGCTACGTGCCGACAGTATTTAGCCTAGTAGACACTTGTCCATATGGGCTAAGAAATTAGGAAAAAGTAGGCTAGTTAGTTGGATTAAATTCCTGGTAAAGTAATGATGAATTTCCTGAATTTCTCTCTGGGGATCAATAAAGTTACTACTCTACTCTACTCTACTCTACTCTACTAATTGTTGAAGATGATATCGGCATTGTCGCTTTCCCCCTCACATTCTCGCCGCAATGGCCCACCAACCATTTTTACTGCGTCACAGTCCAAGTTAACTAGAACTTCGTTTGCACAGTCATTAATCCACGTCTTGTTAATTATATTAGGCTACTAGACTATTCGCCAGCACGCTGTCAATTAAACATGGCGTTAGCGCTGCAGAATGTCAGTTATGGCAACGAGGCAACCTTGTTCTGCGCTTCTACAGTGTAGGATGAAGGAAGGTGTGTAATGCCCTATCCAACATTTCGCTCTCATTTTTCCCGAAAGAATATGCGCCTCGCGCCATGCTCTCGTCTCCCTGTTCTCCCCAATCGCCCTCTCCTCCCCCACAAAGGCACTTGTATGCTGTTCATGCCTCTTCAAAAAGATTAAGTTCACCGTCCAGGTCATAGATTGTAGCCAAACAAAGTTCTGCTTCTATGTTTCCTAATTTTTGTTAATTTGGAAAACAAGGTTACATCCCAGTTCTCCAGTGCTGGCGTCGTGTAGCTCTAACGTGTCATTTCAAAGCAGCGGTCATTGTGACTCCAAACTCCCAAAATACCAAACGAAGCATGTAGTTCGAACTGTGAGAATCATAAGATAAAGCGGTGTCGAAACCACGAGATACAAGGTTCGCGCGCGCAAGGATTGGGCTGGGAGCAGCACGCGACACGCAACATGCTTTTTATCCACGGGAGCCGACCCATGCCTATGTCTTGCGCTGCTCAGCAGCAGTAGCTTACAACCTCTATCTCGCATTACATTTAAACTTCACGATAGGCCGCATTAAAGATTGCGTTTGAACTGATGTGGCTGACATGACAGTGTGTCAAGGCGTGAGTTTTAAAACTTTCAAGGAACAGGTAGCCTATGGCATTATCTTACCATTTGACACATGGGACACTGCTTCTCTGCTTTCAGCTGGCTGAGGCGGTATTCCAGGAATCAAAGATAGCCCTGATGTCCTTAGAAATGTTTCGATTCAAGTCATGAACAACAAGCAGTGAGGTTCGGGGCGCATAGCTTGTTTATAGCCCTCAAGCGCAAGCTTCGCGGGAAGCAGTCTTGCTTGCCTTTAGTTTCTTCAAAGTTTTTCCAATAGCCATGCAGTATTCCTCATCTCGCGCCTTGACCAATTATTTGACAATTTTGGTCGTTTGTCTTGTCTCTTTGCAAGACTGTCATGAATAGGCTATAGGCTAAATTATTTCCCTTTGGAATCATTCACCCGGCATCTAAAGTAGGCAACCGCGGTGGAGCTCTTTTTATGGATGCAAGAACAAGTGTTCTCTGCTCGCCTATTTTCGATTGCATGCTGGAAGACTAAGACATGTATAAACGTGTCTTTTTGTATTGATTCCAATACTCAACCGATGGTGGCTGGTCAATGCAAAAAATGTTACCGAGAGGTTATCTTTCTAGACATGCATTTTCAGCGCGTGGAGTTGTGGTCGTGAAATAGCCCTGGGATATCAAGCCATATAGCCTACGGACACATCCTGGGTTGGGGGAAACTTAAAAGCAGGCCATATTCGTAACGTTTACCTCGCCACATATCCATCATAACGTGGTTTTGTCCGCGATGGTGGAAATTATTCGCAAGGTTGCATTTCACTTTGAAGTGACTGACTCGCAAGCATAGTGTGTGGGAGCGGAACATACTGTAACAGCCTTCGGGGCTGAAGGCAAGCGCATTCATAAAGGACAGGGAAAGCAAAACGGATAGGCGTACTCTTTATAAAAACAACAATAGATTAAGTCCTGTGGGTTCGGTTATGTCAGCAGCGTGTGCTTTTTATTTCAACTGCTTAAATAGCCAAATGTTCAACAATCAATGCCATCACCATTTAGCTAAAATATTTAGACAGCTTGGTTCTCACTGAATTTTCTGTCGTAAGCGAGGGGCGAGAGAGCGAGAGCTTCACGTGTGTAGCCTACTGAGGCGTGTTGCACATCACAGCGGCCACCACACACACTTCCTACAACATTGATAGAAAATATTTGTTGATCACAGTGCAAACTTCCATAGCCTACCCTATTAAGAATGCAAAATGAGTTGGGGCTGAGAGGGAGATAAATTAACTTCCGCGATGGTTTAAAATGTAGGCTATGTTTGTTCTGGAGACTCACTAATGGTGTTTTTGCCGCTGGTCGCCGCGTCCAGGCCAGCTGCGTCCGGCCGCATCTGGCCGCCAATGGCATAGCACCGCTTAGGACAATGACGTGATTCAAACAAAGAATGTGGGCGGGCTGTTGCATTCTGAAAACAAGGGTTGGACTTGGACTTTTTTTTAGACCCAACATGGCAAGTCACGCCAAGTCATTGAAAGTTACAACTGTCAAGTCCAAGTCGAGTCCCGAGTCAAAGGCGTGCAAGTCGAGTCGAGTCGCAAGTCCTTTCTGATCTTGAAATTTCAAGTCGCAAGTCTTCACACTGCTGACTCGAGTCAGACTCGAGTCCAAGTCACTGGACTCGAGTCCACATGTCTGGTTGTGAGTGGGTGAGATGGGAGCCTGCTGAAGAGTGGTTGTCAAGTGTGGGCTGGGGGGATTCAGGGGCTATAGAGGTGACAAGAGAAATGCTTCCCTCTGTGCCAGAGTTTCCAAACCGGTTGTAAAAATGGTTTAAATCATTGGACATTGATAGATCACCCTCTGCCATACATCTCTTCTTTCCACACCCAGTGATTTTTTTAATCCCCTGCCATGCCTCTCTAGCATTGTCCTTCATTTTAATTTCCACCTTCTTCCCATATGCCACCTTGGCCTCCTTCAGTCTGCTTTTGAGTTCTCGCTGTACACTCCTCAGTTCAGTCAAGTTCCCTTCCTTAAAAAGCTTCTTTTTCTTATTGAGGAGTTGCTTGACATCTCTGGTTACCCAGGGTTTGTTGTTGGGGTAGCAGCGAATCGTCTTTGTTGGTACAACAATGTCCATGCAGAAGTTTATGTAATCAGTAGTACATGCTGTGGCCTCATCCAGGTCATCACTGCCCTGCAGTATACTCCAGTCAGTGGTCTCGAAACAGTCTCTTAGTGCCTCCTCAGTTTCTGGTGTCCATTCTCTGAAAAGTGTGTGTGGTAACTGGTAGCCTTTGTACTTTTGGGATGTACAGAGGCTATAAATGGATCAAATTGTGGTCAGAGAAGCAGTATTAAAATAGAATGAAAGTGAATTTTCAACATTTAAAGGCGTATGTGTGAACCAAAAAACACACACAATCACTTAACAACTCCAGATACATATGCAACCAAATCAATACACTTTTTATTGCTTTTAATTATGTCTGACGGTGTTGACAAAAAACAAGGTATGATCGGAGAAAAACCTGATTTCTGAAAAAAATGGAAAATGGGGAGATTGGCCTTGTGCATTTCTGAAAAGCCAAGACCTTTGTCCACGAGGATATACCATATTTTTTTGTAATTCACTTCGTTTTTTTCTTTCAAGAATACAACCTGTTTTAGCCACTTTCTCAAGAATCAGTGGTATAGCATGTCTGCCCTGCTACCCCTTATGAAACAGAAATATACTGCAATATACTACAACTTATACTGCAATACATTAGCAATATATTATATCTCAATATATCACAAACACGCTCATATATTTGAAACTATATGGCAATATATTGATGAACAACCTATTACTATATATTGATCCATATAAAATATATGGCTGGCAAAACAAAACTGTATTCCACTATTCGGTCTGTATTTCTTGATGTTTTTAGTTCAACAAGCACATTTTGCATCAGATGCTAACATTTTGGATGTCTTTCCTATTTTATTGTTTTTTACAGATGCAGTTGTGGAAAAGCACCAGGGGGTGAAGATACCGGTTATACGAACAAACTTTGAGACCATCATCACCAGCTGCATCCATATGGGGCCGGAGCTGCACACTGACTACAACAGGAAAGCCCGGCAGCGTATAGCATATTCAACTGGGACGATCATCAATGCACCCCTCCCCTCATTGCAATATATCTACACCACCCGTGTCACCCATCAAGCCCTCATAATCTTGAGAGATGAGATGAAACATACGCGCACACACACATCAGCACCTATGGAACTGCACTGTAACCACACACACACACTGCACCTGCACCACACACACACACACACACACACACACGCACACCAGCACCTGGAACTGCACTTTGTGACTGCACCTGCACCACACACACACACACACACACACACACACACACACACACACACACACACACACACACACACACACACACACACACACACACACACACACACACACAGACACCAGAACCTATGGAACTGCACTGTAACCACACACACACACAGAGTGACTGACCCAAGAAACACACAAACCAGCACCTGGAACTGCACTTTGTGACTGCACCTGCACGTGACTGCAACTGCACCTGCACCTGCACTTGCACCACACACACACACACACACACACACACACACACACACACACACACACACACACACACACACACACACACACACACACACACACACACACACACACACACACCTATGGAACTGCACCTTGTGACTGCACCTTACCTGCACTACCTCAGTCCTTCACTACCAAGAACTTCCTGGGCCCTGCAACATACAATACAAACCATTGCTGCTTGCTGTTGCTAATCTGTTACTGAGAGGTCAATTAAGTCTCATTGTCGCGTCAGACCAGGTCTGCAGCGTTTATTTTAATTCCACTGGGGTGAAAAAAAACACACTGGTGAAAAAAAAGTAGAAAAAAATGGGTGGTGTTTTGACTGCGTGCCGCGCAGGCTGATTAGTGAGAAGCGAGTCCGCTGATCACCGTCTGCTGTGCTCGTTTTAGCTAATTCAGTTTGCGCGGCAAAGTCAAGCGCAGGTGTTTCAATTACGCTTTACAGCTCAGTGTGGAAAAAATGCTGCTGAGAGTCACACGCAAAGACTGCTGTGCCTACTCGTAAACAACTTTGACGAAACTACAAATGTGATACTGGAAGACTGGAGAGGGAACCTGTAAGCGTTTTGTCTTTGGTTAATTACTAGCGAGTTTCCTCGTAGCACTTCTACTGCCCTCGGCATGTTTGGGGTTTTGCCGTGGGAGCTGGTGTTTGTGCAGATATTTTGTAAACTATTGATCCTTTTGCTGGTGGTCAATGACTTTAAACTGTAAGCTCAGTAGCCTGGCCACAAGTTGCATTTCCCATTTAATGCTGAGATTTGTGTTTAAGATGATGATGGTTGCAGCGTACATCATGGGTGATTCTCAAAACTATACAGTATACAGCCAGTTGTCCGTGCTTTATAGTGCAATTGCTTATGCCAAAAATATTTCCCCTTTATCAATTGTCTAGTCATTTTATTCATATACTTGTATTTTTCTACTATATCCAATTTCTGGTTTAAATTATATTACAAAGTGTATTTATTGATATATATTTAATGTAAGCATCATTTGCACATTGCATATTTGCATAACTTCACATTTGGAGCGCTGTATTTGCACTAGATCATTGCACTGAAAAGTAACTACTGTTTGTATTTCCCTTTTTTGTGTACCTTAGGTTTTTTACCTAAGGGAATGACTAAAAGACTACAAAAAGATGTTTCCTGCTGCTAACCTCACACATGGACTTGAAATTAAATAAAAGGAAAAGAGACGAAAAGCCAAAAAGGAAACCACTGTTGTCTGTCAAGTCCTTTTGAGTGAATTCCAGTGCCTTCAGTTCATCTCCACCAGTGTCACACCTTTTCAAGTTGGGGAAAATGCACAGAAGTTAAACCAAACCAAACAAAACTGAAAAACATACAAACAAAAACCAAAACAAAACCGACAATTTGACAGTAAAAAAACGGCGTCCAGCTGGTTGAAGATCCAGCCAGACTGAAGCGCCACGACAAAACCAGCCCAGCCCACTGCCATGACAAAGCCAGCCCAGCCAAGCCGAAGCGCCGTGCCAAGGCCAGCCAAGCCGCCGCTGAATCCACGCCCAGCTCGCCTGCCGCTGAGTCCACGCCCAGCTCGCCTGCCGCGCCAAACCCATCGATCTTCCTTGCGCCCAAAATGGCAGAGTCAACGTCTCTACAGCAGCTGAAGAGAGCGAGAACGACCACCAAACAGAGGTTTACCCGACAAGCAAACTCACTACTGAAGTCGTGCAAAAAAATGTCGGCGGAAGAACTGATGGAGGTCTTTGGCAAATTCAAGCTTGAGGCCGAAAAGGTAATGGAGGCAAATGAGCAGGTGGAGGTCTTCATTGAAGAGATGGAGCTGGAAGCCACTGCAAGAACAGACATTGAAACTGAGGTGAAGAAAACAACTGAGGACTGCGAGCAGAAGCTGGAGGAGGTGGAGGATGTTGTGAAAAAATTGCTGTGGCTAAGTTTTGGCAGCTCTGAGCTCACGCTTACTCTGGAGGCAGCTGAAAAGGACTGCAAGCGGCTGGCTGCAAGAAAGAAGGAGGCAAAGCTGGAAGTGTATGACCTGATGCTCAGCAACCTTGAGCGGCTGGTCAAGGCAGCAAAAGACTCCATGCGCCAATGGACTCGGTGTGTCCCGTAAGAAGAGCGGCCTGACTTACAACAGCGCATCCGGGGTGTGGAAGGCTCACTACTGGAGTTCACCTCGGAGAAAGCTGGTCTGCTCCAGACAAATATGGACAAAGAGCAAACGCCACCTCAGTCACCTGTCATCAAGCTGAAGCCAACAGCACTGCCGCAATTCGATTGGCAATAAGCGCACCTTCTACCTCTGGAGAAAAGAATGGGAGGCACTCCAACGGCAGGGAGAGCCGACTGGCTCCAAGGAGGTGAGGAAGATCTAACTGTTGGGCAGCCTACAGGACACAGTGGCAAGACACCTGCGTTTGTCAACCTACAGCACGGCAGAGGACATCTTCCGGGTCCTCTAAAACCGATTCTGCAACAAGACCGCGATTGCGCTGGAGATCATTGAGGAGCTACAGGCGCTGCCACCAGTAAGAGGCCACCAACCTAGAAAAATTGTGGACCTAATACAAACAGTGGAAAAAGCCCTGTACGATCTCAGCGCGCTGGGAAACACTGGCGCACTCAAAAACCCACTCGTCACAAAGTCCCTCGAAAGCAAGCTGCCAGAGGGCCTAAAGAAAGAGTGGCTGGTCCACTTGTCAGAAAAGGAAGATGGCGAAGATGCCTCCCCGGAAGACAGGTTCGACCTACTCCTCAAATTCCTGAGAAGCCAGGAGAGGATTTATGAGCAGCTGGACCAGCTTAGGGATAATGACCCCAGCGGGAGAGAGGCAACAGTCCCACAAAAACATGCGAGCACAAGGGCCACCAACTTTCAAAGCTCCTGTGTAGTCTGTGGAGAGAGGGGCCACAGACTGAAGCTCTACTACTGCAAGAAATTCAAAACTCTCGAAATACCCGAGAGGAAGGAGGCAGTGGAGGGGATCAACGAATGTGGTAGGTGTCTCGATGTCCATGATGAGTATGCAGAGTGCAAGACCACTTTCCTCTGCAAGAATGAGGGATGCAAGAATGCTCAAGGCCCAAGTCACCACTTCTACCTGTGTCCCAAGATTTGAAGCCAAGGTGCCAGGTCACAAAGACCAAGTCCCAGCCCAACAAGAGTTGAAAGGAAAAAGGCCACTGAAGCCCAGGAAGAGTTCCTGACAAGCCTGCCTCCCGACCTTGCGCTGAAGTGTCGAAATGTATTCTGCAACTCTGTCGCCAAAACGTTCAGTTCAGCCGTGCCAGAAAGTAGTCTGCTGGCGGAAAACGTCATTGAAGAGTTTCCAGTCATAATGATGATCTTGGAAGTAATCGCAAATGCTGGGCAAAAGATTGAAACTTTAATAGACTTGGCATCTGACAGAAACTACATCACTCACAAGGCTGCCAATGAGCTGAATTTGAGGAGTGAGGACGTGACACTCATAGTCCACGGAGTGAGTGGGATGCAAGTGAAAGTGGAGACTAAGCGATACCTCCTGAAGATCCGGGTCGCAACTTCAAAGGGAACCCTCCGATCCCACCAGCTTGTATGCTACGGGCTGGAAAGCATTGCGGAGGTTAGTCGTCATGTGCCACCCAAGACTCTGCAGAAACTATTCCCTGACGTCCCTCTCCATGAACTGGTCCGTCCTGCTAAAATAGAGTTGCTCATCAGCCACAAAGAAGGCCAACTTGTCCCACAAAAAGTGCGCTCCATCGGGAACCTTGTCCTGTGGGATGGTCCCCTTGGGAAAACAGTCGGTGGCTCACATCCAGACCTTTTGGAGGAGGCCAAAGTCACGGCCCATGGCTCCACAACTCACATTGCCCGCTCCATGCGCACAACAGCTGTGGAGTACAAAGAAATAACCCATATTCCAGTGCAGCCGCCTCAACGTGCCCAAGCCAAAACATCTCCTGTCAGTCAAGACGGCATCAAGACCTGGATTAAAGATCAAGCAACATTGCCAAAAAATATGAGCGCTGTTGAAGCAACACTCCCGTGGAAAGAGAATCAGTTGGCAAAGGAGCCAAACTGGAAGGCAGCCGACAAAGCACAATTCCACAAGAGGGTCGAGCAAAGAGCTGTTGCGAAACTGGCAAGCTGGAATGGGCCTGTGTGGAATGTCAGCCACCCAACTGCACCAAACCGTCACTCTGTGACTCCACCAGCAAATGTTGAGCATGTCCTGGAAGAAGGGGCATTCTTCACGGAGCTATAGGCCTACTCAGGCCAAAGTGGGAGGTCAGAACCAGATGACCCCCAGGAGCCCCCTTCAGTGATGGCCCTGCCGAATCAACTGTCCGAGGAGACCAAATCCCTACTTCTTGGGCATGAACCAGAAAAAACTCACTTGATGGTGGCTGTCAATCTCTCCAAAAAGAGGAGAAAAAAGGAAGTAAGGCTGGGAGCCAACATCTCAAAAGGTGAAGTTAAGGCCCAGGCACTTAATCCAACCACCTGCCGAGAGCTCCTCCTTCAACTCCCCGCTCTCACCCGAACTGGAGTGAGGAGAAAACCCAAGCCGGAACCAGCCCCAAGCCCTGCAGATCTGCCCAGACTTTCTGCTGGGGCTCCGATCCTAGACCTGGTAGCAACGCAGCAATTAAGCAGCCTAACCAGACTGGGAAAGTCTTTTGCACCAGTATGGAAGGAGTTCCCCCATGGTCAAGCCTGGGGGAAACCAAAGTGGGAGGAAACCTTATTGGCCGGTACAGTCACTGAGCCAGATATCGAAGACTGCTCCCGAGGACTCCACCTTGTGGCAAAAGATGGAGCCACCTTTCCAAGCACCACAACAGACCAACTGGCCACACAAACAGATGAGGGAGGTGGACCGTTGCTGTGCAGTGACAGGATCCAGCACCTTGAAGAAGACGGCCGTCTGTTTCCCCTTCAAGACCTGCTTGGGCAATCTGCTGGCACGCCACAGTCACAATGAAGGCCATGAAGAAGTGCTGCTGCTGCAAAAGGCTTGAGTCGTGCGAAGGAGGCTGGCTCAACAAGTCAGCATCCAGCAGTACACACCCCTGGTGCCAGGAAACAAGAGACTTCATTGTATGGTACTGCACAGTGATGTAAGGTGGCTTCTAGTTTTATTACCTGTTGAGGAGAAATCCCCCTAGTATTGATGTGGGTTTTGTAGGCGACCTTCCTGTCCAGGAACAGGAAGCTCGAGTGGGAGGTGTCGTGTCAGACCAGGTCTGCAGCGTTTATTTTAATTCCACTAGGGTGAAAAAAAAACACACTGGTGAAAAAAAAGTAGAAAAAATGGGTGGTGTTTTGACTGCGTGCCGCGCAGGCTGATTAGTGAGAAGCGAGTCGGCTGATCACCGTCAGCTGTGCTCGTTTCAGCTGATTCAGTTTGCACGGCAAAGTCAAGCGCAAGTGTTTCAATTACGCTTTGCAGCTCAGTTTGGAAAAAATGCTGCTGAGAGTCACACGCAAAGACTGCTGTGCCTACTCGTAAACAACTTTGACGAAACTGCAAATGTGATACTGGAAGACTGGAGAGGAAACCGGTAAGCGTTTTGTCTTTGGTTAATTACTAGCGAGTTTCCTCGTAGCACTTCTACTGCCCTCGGCATGTTTGGGGTTTTGCCGTGGGAGCTGGTGTTTGTGCCGATATTTTGTAAACTAATGATCCTTTTGCTGGTGGTCAAGGACTTTAAACTGTAAGCTCAGTAGCCTGGCCACAAGTTGCATTTACCGTTTAATGCTGAGATTTGTGTTTAAGATGATGATGGTTGCAGCGTACATCATGGGTGATTCTCAAAACTATACAGTATACAGCCAGTTGTCCGTGCGTTTATAGTGCAATTGCTTATGCCAAAAATATTTTCCCTTTATCAATAGTCTAGTCATTTTATTCATATACTTGTATTTTTCTACTATATCCAATTTCTGGTTTAAATTATATTACAAAGTGTATTTATTGATGTATATGCACAAAATGCAGAAAATGCACAGAAGTTAAACCAAAGCAAACAAACAAAAACCAAAACAAAACCGACAATTTGATACTCATTGTGAAATAAGCAGGCCTTGACTAGAGTTTTCACAATATGTTGAATGCAGCGCAGTCTTTATACGTTTTTCTCTATCTACAACAGAAATTAGGGGAAAAGTAAGATTTGTGATGACAAATTCATTTTTCTTATTATTTTTATGGATATTTATTGAAGTAATATATAATGAATAATGCAAACCTATTCATGTTTTATATCATTTTAAAGTACATCTAATTCTGATTTCAATGGTTTGTGTATTGTATCTCTACCATGTAGTATGGCCACACAATACGCTTTTGTTTGACATACGGTCATCAAGTGTGAAAGAAATGGAATGTTCGGCTCAGTCACCAAAGTGTTAAGTCGTTTTCGACGGCCACGTTCAGATGTACTAAAACAGACTAGACGTGGAAAACTGTGGATCTCGATGCGAATTTCAGGGCTGCTGTGGAAGTTGGCGTAAGCGTGGAAGTTGTCGTAACTGGTGCATTTCATATCTTTGACGGCACAATGAGGCACTTCAACGCAACTGCATGCAGGCCCACTCGCGCACCAGTCATGATGCAAAAGGGATACGGGCGACTGTTCACAATGAAATGTAACATCGGCAAAATTGATTGCCAACTATTGCAGTCCATATATTTGTTACCACAGTAAATACATTTAGTGGTCATACATTTCACCTAAAACCAAGCTATATATCCTATTGTCAGGCAGCCAGTCGATATTCAATTGCGTGCAAATTACAAACACCCTCGCCATGGGTAAGAATGGTCCAATCACTAACATGCTTCCAAATAAACGGCACAATAAATATATGTGCAATACGTCTCAAAAACAGACTGGGTGACAATGGCATGGTTGGCATTATTAGAAGATATTGCATAACTGTCAAATTAGGAGGGAACGGGTGTTCCGTGATCATACAGATTTCTTGGCCCACAATGATGACTGGCTTAGGGGCAAAACATACCAAAGCCGAACGGAACGGTCGCGGGACGAACGTGGTCTTTCTGCTTAGTTTCGGCCGGTGTGTTTTTCTCTGCCTTTCACACTGACAGCGTTGGCGTGCGCGGCCAGTCCTGTTCAAAACCCTCCACACAGCCAAAGCTAGCATGCTACTTTGACATTCATTTGAATGAGACACCGCCGGTCGCCGGCGTGAAAAATACGCTCGCGTTCTACTTTCCAAATGCAGCGCTAACCAAATGCAGCGCTAACGCCCGACTACCGCCGGTTGGTGTGTAAGGACAGATATGTGTCAATGTATTTTCACCGACGCCGGTAAAAAATGCGGCCGTTCCGTGACGCTTTACCGCCCTGGTGTGTAAGACCCCTTATTAGCCAATTCAGACTTCCAAGAGCTATTCTTTTGGATCTCTGTGCTGAGTTGGGCCCATGATTAGAGAGAGACACTGCCAGGAGTCATGCGTTGCCAATGCCAATCCAAGTCCTTACCACGCTTGTTTTTTTAGCAACAGGTACATTCCAGAGGGAATTGGCTGACCGCTCGGGAGTGAGCCAGTCATCTTTGAGCCACACAATTCCGCCAGGTACATACAGTTTCCTTATGATGTAGCGGACCAAGCACAGATAAAAGCACAGATAAAAGCACAATTTGCAGCGATTGCCGTTTTTAGAAATGTAATCGGAGCTATCGACTGCACGCACGGTGCCATCTGAAGGGGAACATAATTGTACTTGAATAGAAAACAATTCCATTCAGTAAACGTGCAAATAATATGTGATGCCCAAATGCGCCTTCTAAATATTGTGGCAAAGTGGCCTGAAGCAACACACGACTCATTTGTCCTCACTAACAGCTCGGTGGGGATAAGGCTGGACGGTGGCATAGTGCGTGATTGGTGGTTGCTTGGTAAGTAGGCCTAGGCTGTTTCTAACACTTTAATGTATGTTATACACATGTACACACTGGAGCTCATACGTTTCTCATAATTGATAGGAGACAGCGGGTACCCTTTGCGCCTATGGCTACCCCCCCCCCCCTCGCCAACCCACAGACTGCTGAAAAGCTGCGTTATACCACCATGCACACAAGAACGCGGGTGGTCATGGAGCGCATGACTGGGCATCTTAACCCTTTTAATGCCAATGTTATTTGGTGAAAATGCTCGATTTGGGCATCACATATTCAACAGGCTGTGGCTGGACAGTGGTAACAGATAGAGCCTAACTGTAAATTACAAAAATGTTGAGGAAGACCCAAAGATTATTTTGGGAGTAAATATGCATATTTAGCATATTAAATATGCATACCTAATTAGCATATTATGACGTCACAGGGGGCGGCCATTTTGAATTTTTAATTAGTAATGGAAAATATTGATAATTTTCAATAGATTTTCAATAGATTATTGAATTTATTTAGAAATATGTGGCATCCCATTACTGTCATGTTGTGCACATATATTATGGTCAAGTAAAACAGTAGTTTTAAGCCTAACATATAGTAAATATTGTAACTAATATTGCAATAATAATAACATAGCAAGAAACGGAATAACTGGGAGGTTGTTGCCTGGAGTGCCAAAAGTGTTTGTATCTACCTGTGACTTTTTAGTCTGTGAAAACCTTTCTCAGACAGGGTAAGCACACATATTCAGTACACATATATGCCTATATAGCCTATTTTACTACACCTGTGACCTATATAGCCTACTGTAGGCTATTTGGATAAGGCGCAGGGACAGTGACCTCTGTATGCATAGGATCATCCTGGATGATTATCAGCATAGCTCAGTGAATGGATGTTACAGATTGTCACTTACATTTCACAGAACTAATGGGCACAGTGTCAAGATAATGGGCATAAAACAGGCCTAATTTGTATCATGAGGTGTACCCTCCTGAAATCAGTTTCAGGAAAAGGAGTGGAGAGGCGGAGCAAATCAGCACCACCTCTCCGTTATCTCAGCTCTGACTTATAAACTGCTTCTATTCATTTAGGTATCGTAGGCTACTGTTAGGCATACCGAGATGGGTCGAAAATACACACAGCCAAATTAGGCCGACGTTATCACGTTATAGTATACGTTATAAAGTAACACCTAAAGTCGACCGCCTGAAGGCAATCAGAAGCGGCACCCTCGCCCCTCACGCATAGCGCAGCGCTTTCCTCTCCAGTCTCTCCTGTTCTGCCCCTCTTCTGCTTTAGTGACTAGACAAACTCTACTAAAGACAGTCCAACCACGGTGACCAACCCAGTTTTCAACAAGTCTAAAATGTGTGTTATAGGGTAGCCTGCGTCTTCATTTAGCCGTGCGCGACGGTGAAAAAAAAAACGCAGATATTTCCCCAAGCCACGTATCGAATTTCTACGGGATGTACAACGTCTAACAGGATAATCCATTCTTTTTTGTAGCAGTGGTTTTACTTACTGTCTTTCATAGAGGGAAATGACATACTTTATCTTTATGTTTTAGCTTGTTCGCCTACTCCAGCTTAGGGGAAGACGCACGTCAAAGTTCATCACCAAGTGAAACATAGCCTATTTCTATAAACACATGATGACTGCAATTACTTTAGGGGCGACATATGGCATTGTATTGCATAAAATTCATGACAAGATAGGCTACTTGGTGGTTCCCTGTGCTATTTAGAGGTTTATTCAGTGAAATTACGCATATCGCCCTGTGGGTTTGGATGACAATAAACGCTTCTCGCATGTTCTAAGGAAATCCCCCGTAACCATTTACAAATCGCCAACAAAAACATTCTCACAACCCCGCAAATGTTCATTAGTTTGTGTTCAGGGTCATAATGTTTCCTAGGTAGGCTACACCGTGTTCCTGTGTTTGACAGGGGAGGTCCCAAACAGCCGATTGACCGTCTGTGTTGCAATCTCAGCAGCAACATCTTTTTTCTTATAATAATGGCTGCAATTACTTGAGGGGTGAAATACGCAATTGCATTGCACACAAAACACCATGACAAGTTGTCGTTTGGGGCAGGAATATGCTACTTGCTTCAGATTTATTCAGTGAATGGAACCAGTCGCATGGGTTCAGCTCGCTTGGAACAGGGCTTCGCCTTCGCGTCCGCGTCGCTTGTGTTCAAATGGGAACTCCCCCTACATAATGACGTCTTCAAACAAACCACTTCTCTCAATCCCGAAACTTTCAATTGAGTTGTGGTTAGGATCATTTATGTTTGTAAAACTGTTTATGTATGTAAGACTGACGCCACGTTTCTTTGTGTTTGGCAAGAGGATCTATTTCACTCCCTATTCGAATTGGCTGTTCTTCTCTGTAGCCACGGCTAAGCTAGCAATAGGAGACGCATTACCTAAGGTCATATTATAAATGTCTACACATATACAATCAACTTGTGGGAAAATATAATGTCACTACACATAAACCACCAAGACAAATTGCATTTGGAATGTATTTGGGCTTGAATTAGAGGAAATTATGTGCACAATCTCACAACGCCGATCCTCCTTTGTTTCGAAATAGTGACTTGCAACGCACTTCCGCGTCTGGGTTTTCAGATAGAAATTACTCGAAAAAAATGCACTAAGAGGGGTCGAAATTCTTAGAAAGGATTGAAGTACCACATGTCTGCCACCCAGTGGAAAGGAGTATGGACAAGATTTTACACTCTATTCAACGTGACAGCCCACCTAATTCAATACCGCGGCCTGTCGCAATTTTGCGACGGCGGCATTAAAAGGGTTAAGGGCCATTGGCGCTGCCTTGACAAGAGTGGTGGGGTACTGCAGTACAGCCAAGAAAAGGTGTGCCGCATTGTGCTGGCTTGTGGGGTGCTGCACAATATTGCGCAGCGACATGGCGTACCACTGGGAGACATTGGCGTGGATGAAGACCCCGACCCCGGACCGCCGCCCAATGAGCAGCCAGATAGAAATGCCATCAGGCTCCGTCAGCAATTCATTGCAACATTATTAAAAAAGGTAATCAGACACGAACACAGAATTTACTTATGCATGTTTAATGTGGCATTTAACCCCTTCAGTTCATCCCACACCCCCTTCATCGTTTTGTTGAGCTCATCGAGTCCTTTAACTATTTCCCCCTGAACATCAAGGACTGCGTGTGTGAGCACGCGACCCGTTGGTCTGCCTGCTGGCGCATGTGGTGAGGAGGAGCGGCTGGACGAGGCTACTCCAGATGACCCCGGCTGGGAAACCTCTTCCTCCTCAATTGGTGTTGACATGGCTCCAGAGGCACCCGTGGAGAGGTCCTCCACACCGGTTCCGCCGCCCGTCTGGCCCATACTTCTGTTGTGGGCAGCCACCTTTCTTTTAACAGCAACCTTGATGTCCACCCATTTTTTTATGTCGGCTGCGGTGCGGCTTTCTGAACCCACGCGTTGACTGCTTTTGCCACATTTTGTGTACCACACTTTGTGTACCACAAATGCGTACCACATTTTGCCCATTATTATTGTATGCTGCCATTTTGACCAGGACTCCCTGGCAGAAGAGACTCTAGTATCAATGGGACACTGCACTGCGGTGATTTTCGAGACAACGTATCGCTGACCACACTCGGTGAGTTCCATGTCTTTTCGAATGAAAGTTTAAGGCCATTTTATGATCGATTGCTTGAGTGCTCCATTGGAGTCAATGTAAAGGTGGGGGGGGCTGCAGTCTTGGATACCCAAATGCTCCGTTCAACACCACATGTCAAAATTGTGATGAGAACATCTCTACTTCACTCCAGAAGTCACACAAACAGGGCTTAATGTCTAAAATAGCGAACCACCACTTCAACAACAGCCTCCAGGTTAACTTGCCCATGCTGTACTTTTCATGCAAATACAAACTTCAGTATATACAAAAATATTTGAGTAAAAGTTGTCAATTCATAGTAAATACGTTGTAAATATGTAAGTAATGTAAGTAAGAGGACAAAATGTACTCCAATATAGTACAGGTACGGCATTTTAGTAAAGACTATACAGGTATGTACAATATTATAAACGTTGCTGTTGATTTCTTGTTCTTCAGCCACCAATCATGACTGCAGGGTCTACTGGAGCTCTCTGGTTACGGCGTCCTCGTCATACTGCACCAGGAACACTGTCTCACTTCTGGGAGCTGTAGAAACAACAAATAAATAAATACTGCACCATGCACGTCATATTGACATAGCAAATGTATCAATGAGCAAGTCATATTGGTCACAAAGAGGTTAATCTTACATCCTTTCAGTCTTCTGTGGTGAGACTGCTCCTCGTAGGACATCGGATCTCTGGTAGAATATCTAGTAGGCCTTCAAGTGACTCGTCTACCCCCCCCCCCCTCCCCCCATAAAAGCAATAAAAAGTTGATCACAAAAAAAAGACATTGGACATAGTCATGGCGTCCTTTTGTTTGTTTGTGTGTGTGTGTGTCTGTGTGTGTGTGTGTGTGTGTCTGTGTGTTTGTGTGTCTGTGTCCACCAGCATTAGTACAACATCACACAGTACAGTGACTGTTGAGCAAAATACCTTTGCATTTAGTCTTCTGAATATGATGCCCTGAAATCCTCCATTGCAAATGTGTTTGTTGGGTCATCTGGAAAATCACACTGTATGGATATCACAGGGACAGAAAAGAAAGCTGAGTATTATTAACATTACCACATATTTATGGGGTTTACATTTAGGTTAAAGAAATTATCCATTCCATCCCCTCCCAAATTAAATGGAAGTTTAGTTGTACTGCTATATCCATAGATCCATTTATATTACAGTTGACATCTCTGTTTATTTTCCTTTAAGTCACTGAAGCAAAACTAGTAAAACTTAAAGCGTAAACCCAATGATAAACAGAAACACAGCTAATAAATGGGCACACAGCTCTCAGAAGAGTATACGTGGTGTAAAACCAACATACCCAGACGGCACATCAGTCTTGCCAACGTCAAAGAGGTTGTTTTTTGCTCATGTAAAATACATTGGCAAGACGTCTAAAAATGCGTTAGCTCATCAGCAAGATACTGGGCAGGCGTGTGGAAAATGAGCCCAGCTGTGCCCAGCATCTAGTCGGTGAGCTAATGCAATAGCATGCTAACGGTAGCCTTTGTATACATCTTTTGGCAAAGGAAAGGCAACTGAGAACGCACAATGCCAAGCAATTTACCAACAACAAGTATACTTAACTTATTCACTGTTTCACCACTGCATTTTGTCATTACGATGCTCGCAGTCATCAGAATTTACTAGCGTACAGCAGCAACTAGAATAGTCACTTTTATTGAGGGGACTTCAGCTACCAGCTACAACTTAGCAATGGCGGATCCGTGTATTCAGAGGAGCTATTCAATCACTCTGCACTGTTGAAACTTTAAACCACACAAACAGTCTGCATTGAGTAAAATGTACTTACATGTATGTGTAGCTGTAACGCCGCATTATGTAATAACGGTGCAATATGTAATAATGTAACAAAGTATTACATAATGCGGTGACAATTGCCGCATTGTGTAATAATTTACGCATTTCGTAATACATTTCTTGAACGCATTTCGTAATAACTTTTTTCTCATCTTGTAATAAATTATTACAAAATGCGAAATTTATTACGGAATGCGGCCGCAACTTTTTTTTTTGATGGAAATGTAATAACATGGTGCATTATGTAATAATCTATGAATATGTTTTTTCTGCACTTGGATTCAATACACACATAGTCTCAGTGACATGGTAGTCACTGCCCTCTCTCTCTCTCTCATTCTTCTCAGTTCTCAAACTGCTCGAGAGTCGCGAATGATGCGGTTAAAACCGTTAAGAAATCATTTCACAACTTGTTGCGTGCAACGAGTGGGGCGAATTTCTCGCACTGTCTGCTACATTACACCAATTTACAGCGACACTAAATAGGCCTAAACACTTCACAAGGTGGTGAAAACTTGCCTTGCACTTGCGTGGGTCTGTGGCGCGTGAGAGAGAGAGAGAGAGAGAGAGAGAGAGAGAGAGAGAGAGAGAGAGGGTGTGTGTGTGTGTGTGTGTGTGTACGCACGGAGACAATCCTGGCCCATATTGATCTTAAGCCCCATCTTGGCTCTTTGGAAATATTCTTACCATTACAAAGGCTAATATTTTCCCCCAAACGACATGAATCAAATCCCAGGAAAAGACCAACCATTATACTGTAAGTGACTCGTGGGGAGCTGTCCATGCTGGTGGTGCTTAATTTTTCCCGATATTTGCCTGTGGAGTAGTGAGTCTTTCATGTCTGCCTACATGACCTTGCGCGCCAGGGTCTGACCATGGTGCTTTTTGCCCGTGGAGTAAGGAGACTGTACAAAGCAAGAAGTCATAGCACCCGAGAAAAATGCCACTCTTGTTAAAAATTACATTTTCAATTTCAGTCCACTGTTCAGTAGGCCTATTAGGCTGCAATCAAATTCAATAGCCTATGCTCATTCACATGCACGCGAAAGCACAATAACCCAAGCGGCGGGACTAATTCGATTATATTCCTTCCAAAAATGTCCGAAAGTCACAAAAATCAGTTATTTGCATTGTCCGTAATTATACCAAACAAAAAGGTATCAATAGAAGAAATCAAGTCTTCAGTTTTGACCTAGGCCTAACTAGATTTGTTGCAATACAGATTCATTTTCTATAGCCAGAAGTTTTCCGTTGGACTGACGAAACCGAACACGATCAAGTTTGCAACTTCTTTCCCTCATGCGCTGTCCGTCAGCACCACCTGTCATTAGACGTCCGATTAGCTTTCATTACGTGCTGAGGGAAAAACTCTCGCCATTAGGCCTATGTGCTGTTGCACTGTTATGATGGACATCACCAAATAATTTAGATAAAAGTCAGAACATTATTTTGCCAATATTATTATTATTATTATTATTATTATTATTATTATTATTATTATTATTATTATTATTATTATTATATCATTATTATTCCCTATTTAAGAAGACAAGTAGGCCTAGTTGGAGTTCCAAATTGGGATGCGCAAAGTTACAACCTCAAGGCGTTCAAGGCTTGACAACTGTCGGGAGCACGTCAGCATGCTGTTACGAAAAACAATGTCCATCAAAATGGACACATCCCCTCGCTGCCTTTTTGTTATTGCTTAGTTTCTCAACAGGGGTGCCGTGGCACCCTGGGGTGCTGCACGCCCCTCTCAGGGGTGCCACAGAAGCGTGGCTGACACAGTATGCAAAATTCACCTTCATAAATTATGTAATATAATACATATTTGTCTAAAGGAATAAACTAATGCTTAGTCAGTGGAATCTTTCATCCACCATTTATGCACAATTAAGTAGGCCTACATTTAGGTCACCCCAGTATGGCCTACACATAGCCTGTCTGAGATAAAGCAGCAACTTTGAATGTCTCCAAATGTGTTACTTTTCTAAGCTTGTGTGGTATCCGATACGATACCATGTTACGGCTTGTTGGTTTGGGGTGCCTTGAGATTTTTCATGAATTGAAAGGGTGCCTCGCCTAAGAAAGGTTGAGAAACACTGGCTTAGCCTACTAGAGTCGGAATAGGAAGAGCAGAGCTTGGCACATGTGGTGAGCGGTGCGCAAAGTACCGCGAGCTCAAGGCTTTCACAACTGTGAGGACATTTTTGCACGGCAGCCTGCTGTTATTAAAACAAAAAATCTACACGAATCCCCATCGCTGCCTTTTTTGTCATAGCTTACCCTTCGCCTACAACTATCATGTATTTTCTGCGTCGCCTTCCCTTTCTTAGGCTACTTGAAAATGAAAGAGGGTGCAACAACTCGCTGACCATTTGTCTTTAAAATTTATAAAA
Source organism: Engraulis encrasicolus (assembly GCF_034702125.1). Lineage (NCBI taxonomy): Eukaryota > Metazoa > Chordata > Actinopteri > Clupeiformes > Engraulidae > Engraulis > Engraulis encrasicolus. The sequence goes on from NC_085875.1 coordinate 52,748,175, forward strand.
TAAATAAAGTTTCGGAAGTGGCCTTCCGACATCAATACTCTTGTCTCTGGTTGCCGAAGCCCCTTATTCATTTTGCCTTGTTCTTGTTCATGAAGCACCCACACAAATTATGATTGATCACAGTTTAATTATGCCCAGGTTTATCAAACACAGTCGAACTATTTTACTACCTGTAAAATATTTCCAAACACATTGCTTTTATTTTATAGGCCTACACATCCACAATTAATGTTACCTTCTTATTTTCGTTGCAGTGTCAACTGTGCTGCCATACTATTTACACTCCTGTCTTAAAACATCAACTTGAAGCGCAAGTTTCCTCTTTTCCTATGGGTGTCTCCACTGTGCCATGCCGCTCGCGTCTTAAAACAGCGATCAGGTTTCTTCTTTTCCCTTCATATCCTGTGGGTGTCTCCACTGTGCCATGCCGCTACGATCAATCTTAGCGCGTTAAGACTACCCTAGACCACTCGTGGATTGCTCTTAGAGTTACGTGTCAACCTGTTTCAATAACAGCAGACTGCCGTGCAAAATGTTCCTCACAGTTGTTAAAGCCTTGAGTGTGCGTACTTTGCGCGCCGCTCCCCAAATGGGCATCCCAATTTGGAACTCCTAGGCCTACTTGTCTTCTTAAATATTAAGCACGGTAGCCAAATGCACGCGCTTTGTCTGGTTTAACGGCGTAGCTCATGGTTTTGCATGATTTCATTGTGTGTGCATTTTATTTCATTTGCCAACAATAACTCCTGTCGATAGTTGCAAACTGCTACAAATGTAGTCCCACACTTAGGCCTATAGGAAACAACTTTTACTGACACACGCCTTACATTTTGTAAATGGTTTAGCAGCATGACGGCGCAGTTCACTCCGAGGACACTTCAGGACCACATATGTGGACAGGGATCCTTAAGAGCGACGCTACGAATGATCTTGAGCTGTGTGCATGCGCGTTCATGTACGAGTGTCTTTGGGAAACAGTCGTAGGAAATCTAAGAACATTAGTAGGATCACTGGTTAACGACACACGTAAGGCTAAGAACCATCGTTATCGGGAAACGAGGCCCATTTTGGTTGTAGTAGAGAGGCTGGGAAAAGTGAACAGTTATATTGTATGTGGGCTATTGAAAATGGTCTATTACTGTGTTTGTGCATTATGTATTAAGAAAGACAGATCAGCGGGTCTATCGGTTTATCTAGAATATGAAACTGTTCTGGGTCTCCACGCTGTCTCTGGCCATGCGTAATTTGCGATTATAAACAGGGGGGCGATATCTAGGCCTATCTCTCCTTTGCTTTCACATGAGAGATGCATTTCATGGGCAAATCTAAACCAGTCTCAAAGTAGACCATTACATAGGCTACTTAGAAACAGCGACTACTTTAATATTTTTCCCAAAAACGGCATTTGCCGTGGAGTAACAACATGCCTGCCGCCTAAATGGACTTGCGCCCTCTGTCCATGGTGCTGAAACCGCGGCACTACTCTTATGTGAAGCACGTTAAGCCGGGCATACACTGTGCGATATTTTCACTCGTGGGTCTTAAGCTTCTGCTCACACTGCACGATGGAATTTCACTGTTTAAAAGTTCACAACTCACGACTCACGTCCTCACACTACACGAGCCGACAGTCGGATGCGAGCGAAATGCTTCAACCATACGACGCGACAGGCATGTTTCCCCAGTCTGCAGAGGAGGGAACATGCGCACCTGAGGTGGAGATGAGGTCGCCCTCAACAGCGAATCGCACGGCCCTATTAATTTGTGCATGTGAAGTGTCAAATCGGGTCGTATCACTGCTTTAACTGTGCGATTTACGAACGAGCCACGACCAGAATTTCAAACCGTTTTGATTTTCTTGCGACCCTGCGATTGCACGATCGTGAGGCAAAATCGCTTGTCGTTACCCCATGTACACTGCACGATGCGAGACTCACGATTGACCTGCGATTGAGTAAGAAATCGGCACGACTCCCAAAAAGTCGTGCGAGTGCCAAATCGAGGCAAAATCGGGGCAAAAATCGCACAGTGTAAGCCCCGCTTTAGTTTCACGAGGGGATTGGCTTACAGGCTACAAAAAGACCAAACTATACAATAGGCTATGGTTGAAGGCCCTACCCTTTGCCGACAATGATGAGAAATAATATGGTCACTCACTGTGAGTGGCATGGCGTCAAACGTTTCCTACTCGGTGCAAAACAATAACTCATAGCACCCGAGAAAAATGCTGTTGTAAAAATGGCATGTAGCCTATTTTCAATTTCAGTCCAGTAGGCCTATTACATGAAACTTCAATAAAGCTCATCCACATGCACGTCACAAAACAATAAACCAGGCGGCGGGACTTTCGATTATATTCCCTCCAAAAATGTCCGCATGTCACAAAAAACAGTTATTTGCATTGCCCGTAATTATACCAAACTAAAAAAGTATTCCCGTAGGCTAGAAGAAATCAAGTCTTCAGCTGCTATAATCCTCGTTACAAAACTGAAACAAAAATGCCAGCACAAATATTACCTAGGCTATATAGCCTATCTATTTTTGCATTGCGAGCTGTCCACGTGTGTGGTGCTAGGGGCGAAATGTGCACTGGCAGCACTCGTCGTTGAGTTTGGGAGATGTCTTTAGTGGGAGTAGGCCTATTTGAATGTGTAAAACACGTTGGGCATGCTGGACATTTTCAGTAGGCTATGCTTGGGGAAGTAGATCGATTATTATTTGCATGCGTCTTGTTCCACCGTCAAGCTTGCATCAGCATGCCAACGTTAGGCTATTTGCCAAACTAACGTTGACGTGGTCCTGACATTTTGCTGAATAGCATAATATCTCTACAAAATCGGGAGTAAATTGAATTGAATTGAAGTCTCCCAACATGTCTTGCCAATCCATGAGGATACGGAAAATCTAGCACACCACACGCGGAGAAAGGGTTCCTTTGATAGAGAGGATACCTGCGTCTTTGTAAAGTGCTGCGCGCACGTTTGATTGCCGGTTTTACAAATTACGGGGATAAACATGCCGGGTCCAAATTACTAACAGGAAAAGAGGGACGATGACAAAGGGGATGAATCGCCAGGAAGACAGGGATGATCTTTCTCGCAGAGCAATGTTGTCTGCAAGAGCGAGTCTCGCCTGGTTTTGTGTAGGCTAGGGTTACGATACGCAATCCACCGCTGGACCAGCTGGCTATCAGCAATCACCGCAAGAAACAAACCTGTTTGTTTCAAATCCTGGTCATCCCTCGTGAGTGTAGGCTACTGCATATAGGTTAGGCCTAGTTAAAACATTGCTACGACCCAATTTGGCATACTGTCCACTCCATGCGCAAAAGACACAACGTCGGAAGGGATTCGGTTACTGACAGAGGTACGAAGCAGTCCTCAACTTCAGAAAAAAAGATGGAAATGTGGATACTATGTGGGCCTGGAGAAAGAGGGGCACTCTCTCCAGCAGTTCAAAACCACCGTGTCAGGTTATGCTTCGGAAGCATATCGGGGTTTTTTTTTTCGACAAAAACGAAGCGCCATAAAGTCACAGTCAAGTTTCTAGGTTATAGGCCAGTACAGCAGCGTTAATAAACTCCAAAAAAGTCATGTGACATACCCTAATAATGACAATCTTACTGTGCAAACGAAGTGTGGGGGATTGGGGCAATAAAAACAGTCGGTGGTGGTGGTAGTGCGCGATAGCTCTGTGATGGGGAGGGGGATTCTTTTGGCTACACCTAGCCTACCCAACTCAGGACTCTGGATCCAACCGAGAATCTCCACAATGAGGGAAACACATCGAAAACATAAAATTAAATATGATATATGCACAAATGGAGTTCATATCAATCAGACATTCTATTAGGTTAACAATGTTATTTTGAAACCTAATGAAATGCCACATAATAACGGTCTGGCACACCCTCATGGCGCTGCTGCAGCGCATTAACATGGAGGAAACCTACAAAAAAATATTATTATTATTTTAAATAATAAAACGGTTCAGACGGTATCTGGTGGATACTGCCACTGTTTAAGGCCATTTCACTTCTTGAAATTTAGCCTATAGGTCTGGAAAGGTGTTACAATATTAGAACCTGGCCTATTCTCTACGGTGCTTAGTATGTCGGTAGAACGCGGCGACTCCCTCTATCTACGTCGGATCAATATGGGCCAGGTTTGTCTCCGGACGCACACACGCACACACACACACACACACACTCTCTCTCTCTCTCTCTCTCTCTCTCTCTCTCTCTCTCTCTCTCTATCTCTCTCTCTCTCTCTCTCTCTCTCTATCTCTCTATCTCTCTCTCTCTCTCTCTCTCTCTCTCACACACACACACACACACACACACACACACACACACACACGTTGTGAAATGATTTCTTAACGGTTTTAACCGCATCATTCACGACTCTCGAGCAGTTTGAGAACTGAGAAGAATGAGCGAGAGAGGGCAGTGACTACCATGTCACTGAGACTATGTGTGTATTGAATCCAAGTGCAGAAAAAACATATCCATAGATTATTACATAATGCACCATGTTATTACATTTCCATCAAAAAAAAAAGTTGCGGCCGCATTCCGTAATAAATTTCGCATTTTGTAAAAATTTATTACAAGATGAGAAAAAAGTTATTACGAAATGCGTTCAAGAAATGTATTACGAAATGCGTAAATTATTACACAATGCGGCAATTGTCACCGCATTATGTAATAGTGCAGCAGTTAACCAAAACAATCGTTCAGTTTGTGATACAAGCATGAAAATTGGTATACATATAGCCAAAGGTCTTCCAAAAAGATCTGGATATGGAGGCATCATGAGTTTTCAACATGGTGCCCATGGCAGCCATTTTTCAAAATGGCCGCCAATAACAGCAGTTTTCTTATGAGTAATGGATATAATGTGATATTTTAGACCTATTTACCATTCATAGTGCTTGGTAAATGTCTTATGTATAATTTAAAAGTTGTCATGAATATTCAAGATGGCCGCCATTTTCAAGATGGCCGCCATTTTCAAGATAGCAGCCGTCACTTTTATGATTGTCTAATATAGGTGATATTGGTGTCAAATCAGTTATTTTTTATGATGCAGAATTCAAATTTGAAACTTTGGAATTGACCAGAGGCTTCCTTTTATCTCACTCTATACTTAATGTACAGTATAGTATCACTGTTTCTTTCAAGAGGGCAGCCATATGGCCAAAATCATATCATATAATTGTAAGAAAATGAGTTATAAACCTACTTTGTTAACATGTGATCTAATAAATGTAACAATTCCTAGCAACAACCAAAACATTCAATGAATGGACATGTCATAGAGTGGATGTTTAAGCACTGCCAGGGCTCACTGGCAACACCACTGCTGTGAAACTTGGCATGGGGTTCAGTGCCAGCTAAATACACTCCGCCTAATAATGCCATAGTATCTGTTATTAATATGCTGGTTGTGGTAATGGTTTAGTGATAGTGTAGTTTAGTTTCATAAATGCTATTTAATGTTACAACCATGTAGTTTTCATTATATGTACAGTAGGTAGATAGCTGCACCTGAATGGATAGGATGTTTTAGTACGAGAGAGCCGAGCCAAGGGTAACAGGGCTTTGAATGACTTTCATATACAGTACAGTAGTTACCCAGATGGTGTACAGATCACACAGGAATTAAATGGAACTGGATAAACGATCACGCTAAGTGTGGGGTAATTATCAGAACCTAGTTGTATCCCATACTTTAATGTGTTTACCTAGTAAAAAGTAGTAAAAGTAGTAAAAACAAAGTTTTTTGTTGGATGAGAAAATGTCTAAGAACTTCCAACTTGGAAATTTTGATGGTGAAGGACCATCAATTCTTGCACAGCCATAATGAACAGGAAGCTATATTACATGCCAAGAACACACAGCAGAGGCATTGAGATGTCCTTTGCAGTCAAAGCGACCAGAAAAGGGGAGTGGTTTACACTTCACTTGCAGAGCAGTTAATCCAGTTTAATGAACCTGGCCAGTTCCCTTCACCTTTCAGATTGGACTGGATGAGAGTCATGGTATTGAAGCAACCATGGTTGCAAACAAAAGTGAATACCATCATACATGCAGGTCAAGGTTTGATGAAACCACATTGAAAAGAGCAAAAAAGCGAGCATGCAGTGAAAGTCCTGATGATGAATCAGAATGCAAACTCTGAAGGTCTCAGCCAAGTCAGGCCCCTGAAATGAGACAAGACATCTGTTTCTTCTGTAGACAGCCTGCTGGCAATGAAGACTTCCGTGAGGCTGCAACATTGCAATTGGACAAAATAGTGTGTGCTGCTGCATCCCTACTTCAAGACACAGAGTTAGTTGGTCGACTTAGTGTTGGGGACATGGTGGCTATTGAAGCTAAATATCATCCCAAATGTCTAGTAGGTCTCTAAAATCGTGCTAGAAAGGCTAATTTAGAAGGTCTTGAAGATAATGTTCATGGACATGCAGCATCAACCTCTGGTGTTGTGTTGGCCGAGTTGGTGCTCCATAGGAGAGACCAGACAACATGATAGCTCAGCACCTATTCAAACTAGCAGAACTTTTCCAGCTCTACAAGTCACACAAGAAACACCTAGGAATAGAGGTCAATAACAGAGTTAACTCTTCAAGGCAGAAGGAAACTTTTTGCTGAGTTCCCTGATATGCAAGCTTACACAAGGTGAAGAGATGTCCTGATGGCCTTTGAGGAAGACATCAGCATTGCTCTTGCCAAAGCCTGTGAGCAGGATAGCAATTAAGATGCTATGCACAATACACATACTGCACTGATTGTCCATCGTCACATACTGTATTTGGTGAGGCCAAACCATTTAATGGTTTTCCCGAAAAAATGTCAAAAGGACTCTGTGCCAAAGCTGTTGCTTACCCTTGTGAACATGGTCCTAGATGGGCCCAGCATGAAAGACCAGAAGCAACATCTCCTGCAGCACTCACGATTGCTCAGTTGCTCAAATTCAACAGTGTTAAGCACAAGCGAGCACCAGACAGCAGTTTTTTCAGACACAATACTGCACAGAGACACCACTTCCATTATACAAAGGACTGATGCTGCATGCCCATTGCCCACACACATAATAGGGAATTTGTAGATGAAATGACACATCTAGGTTTGAGCGTATTTTGTGATAGGGTTCTTAAGCGCTCAACACAGATGAGGAACCATGTCTGCCAGCAGATCCATAGAGAACAAGTGGTATGCTCTCCACAGTTACGAGGCCATGTCTTTATCACGGCTGCTGTTGACAATATTTACCATAATCCCAGTTCAACAACAGCTAGTTTGTCAACCAGACTGATTGTCATGACTTTCAAATATCTTCGAGACTTGGTCTGACCAAGAGAATAATAACTAACATTCTCAAACATCATTGTTGACCCACCTCCCTTGGTTTGCTACTTATTGAGGGCAGAAAAGGCTGAGCCAAAGTTTAGTCCCAATAGAACGTCTCTGCTTAAACCATGTCACTGACTTGAACACGCCTCTACCCAAGACCGTTGGAGATGTTCATAGTTAATCGGTTCCCGGCAAAGTGGGTGGAGTTCCCCAGCTAGACAGAGCTCAAGATGTACCTGAACAAGCTCTTTGCCTAGTAGTAGAATCGAAGGTCTTGCGTCATTACGTGGGTGGAGCCTGGGTATTTGCCAACATCCACTCTATTACATGCTCATTCATCAAATGGTTCAGTTGTTGCTGATATAGGAATTGTTATGTTTATTACATCACATGTTAACAAAATAGATAATAACTTGCACTTATAATTTTGATTTTGGCCATATGGCTACCCTCTTGAAAGAAACACAGACACTATACTGTACAGTAAGTATGGAGTGAGATGAAAGGAAGCCTCTGGTCAATTCCAAAGTTGCAAATTTGAATTCTGCATCCTAATAAATGACTGATTTGACACCAATATCACCTATATTAGACTATCATACAAGAGACGGCTGCTATCTTGAAAATGGCGGCCATCTTGAAAATGGCGGCCATCTTGAATATTCATGACAACTTTTAAATTATTCATAAGACATTTACCAAGTACTATGAATGGTAAATATGTCTAAAATATCATATTATATCCATTACTCATAAGAAAACTGCTGTTGTTGGCGGCCATTTTGAAAAATGGCTGCCATGGGTACCCTGTTGAAAACTCATGATGCCTCCATATCCAGATCTTTTTGGAAGGCCTTTGGCTATATGTATACCAATTTTCATGCTTGTATCACAAACTGAACGATTCTTTTATATTTCGGAGCTAAGCCATTGCACTATTATAATTTGTTACATTATTACATATTGCACCGTTATTACATAATGCGGCGTTACAGTAGCTCATTTTCCGTTGATATGTGAGTAACTTTTCCCCCAAATCGCCTAGAAACTGAGAACAGTGAAACGAAGTTGTGGTTGTCTGCTTTGATTTAGTTCTACCACAGGGGTGTCAAACTCATTTTGGTTCGGGGGCCGCATACAACCCATGTGGACTAGAGTATAGATTCTTTGCCCAAGCCCGAGCCCGAAGCGACCCGACCCGACCCGTGGGCCGGGTCGGTCCGGTATTTTCCATCACTATCCTCGGGTCGGATCGGACCGGGCCCCAGGAGTGATCAAGCTTCTTCTTCTTCTTCTTCTTTTTTTAACTATTAGCTTAGGGCCTTAATGGCACGGGCAACATTATGTTGGATAATAATTAGACGAAATATTCTAAACACTATTCTTTGCGTGAAGCCTACAAAGTTGCAGAAGTCAAACTACGATATTGCAAAAGGCAGCATGCGCAGTTTTTTCCACTGGCAAGCGTAATACTGCTGTGCTGAATTGACTGGTGTGCGCGCGCGCGCGTGTGTGTGTGTCAAGGCTTGCCGGGCGCCAGGGCGCCTATACAGCGATTTTGGCGAATGACAAACTGAGTCTCATATGCATTTGGCCATGATAATTAAAAGAATTTAGTCGGAGATTTCGCTGTGGTCTTGAAAGCCTCCAGGCACTCGCGTGTCTCCCGTGTCAGAACTGTCGATGCTCCTCCTCCACTTGCGTCTGACTTAAAATACCACTGACAATTCTCCGGTTCAAATAAGTTAACCATCAACTGACTAGCGACGCAAAATCTATATTTTGTTATGCCTTTACAATCCAGTATAGTGGTCATCATCAAAATGACCAAGGACCGATGTATACGACATGAGAAAAGTAAAGAAGTTTGAGATCAGTTTACAGCATGAAGACGACATTAAACTGACTAGTCAACATGTAGGCCTAATGTCCCGCTTATTGTCGGCCTATTGTTTTTGATGTTAACACGATTTTTTTTTGTATTTTACTATATCAGTGAACACAGCGAAGGGCATTGCATTTGCAAAACCGTTTCATGAATTGCTTAGTCAAGCCGTACTGTTTGGGACTCAGTGCGATGGTATGCGCAGCATCGCAGCGTCGAATCACTTTCACTTTTACCTCTGCTGAAAAATGGCAGTGGATCTCCAAGTAGGCTACCGTAGGCCTAGTAGACAGTCAAATTAAACATTTCAGCGGACGATATGCTCACGAGAAGTCACAGTGACAGTGCATGTGTAACCGGCAGCGTATTGGCTGCTCGGGGTCACCATAGTTGTCACTCTAGCTGACACACCCCCAGGTAGCAGGTTGGTCGCTAGTTCAGTAATTAGCATTTCACTCATAAAAAGGGCACTAACTGGCAGGTCAGACACAGGCCCTGCTCTGTCACTGTGCTGCCCCAGACCTCGCTGCTTTTAGTTAGAAGTGTTTCACTTCTGCAGCATACTAAACGCTTGCAGGTAGAAGGAACTACCGAAGGTTTAGTCCTGAGGCTGCTGAGGGTATGCACAGGTTCAGGGCTGTCATCTCTGCCTAGGTCCTCGCTGCATATAACTGGATGTAGGTGTTACATTTGTACCTGTGCGCTAGTGTTTACCTGTTTGTCTGTAGTCAAACTTCATGAGTTGTTTTTAAAACAGGTGATGCCTCTGCAGTATACCTTTATTCTTCTGGCGAGTAGTCTTGAACGGGAGACTTGTACTGCTGAAGGTTTGGTCCGGAGGACGCAGAGCATTGCTGGTTGTGGTGTTTGGCAGAGTTTGAATTGTACACGGTAACTACTAGACCCATGTTTTACTCCAATACCTGCGTTTATGTATGTTCAAGCAATGAGTGCTGTTTTAAGTGTGTCTTGCGCCAAACAAACTGCAACTGTTTTGTTATGTGAGCAGGCATCCAGATGCAGGTGCCATTGTTTAAGCCTGAGCCTGATGAATGGAGGTAAATGTATGTTTTGTATAATGTAGGCCTATAAATATTTTAAACACTGTGAACAAGTCCTGCTTATCTTAAACTTTGTGTAACCTTGATGTGACTTGCAATAATGATTGTTTTTAAGGCATTGGCACCATTTAGAACTACGAACATTGTAGTCATAATGGTGGCCATGTATCTAACTGTGATTTTGTCTCCGCAGAGCTATGCTACTGCTGCTTTGCCTTACCTGAGATTTTATGTGTGAACCAGTTATTGCCCTTTTTGGTTTGTTATTTTGGATCGTTTTGTTGTTTTTCATTATGTTTGCTGCTGCTGCTGCATAGCTCCACCACCCTGTTGGCCTGGGTATACTGCCACCCATAGTGTAAATTAACTTTACTAGGCCCTTGTTGATGGTCTCACTTAGCCTTTTCGATCTTTCTATAGCCTGAGCAGTTTCACAGGGCGCATGTCATAGATTTGTAGTGGTAAATGAGCACCCTATAGTGTTTGCTGTGATCACGTGTGTAGTGCTTTGAGTGTATCAGCCCCGCTCTCCTAGTTAAAGTAACCAACCTCTGAGACTGCTCAGGTCTGGCCATTGTTAGTGAGAAGTAATTGTTATCTTGGGTGGCAGCCAGTGACTTAACCCCTTGTGTGCCAGGTTTGATTTATTTTATGTATCAGCAGCAGGTTTATGTTTCTTTGTGTTTGTTAGTATTTCAATAAATATTTACTGTTATTTTGACTGGAACCTCACGTCTCTGCCTATTTCACTCACTTACCTGTGTGCGGGAAACCCTCTTGTCAAACACATGGTCTAAGAACCATTGGTATGCAAGTATATCTGGTGGTGAAAGGCCACCAGTGGCGTAGTCGTTAAAAACACACACTTTGCCAAGACCCTTTAAGACCCCCGGTTACACATGCATGGCTTTGTAACTTTTTTCATCACCGGCCAAAATGGCTGTGGCACTGACGGACGCCAGGGCGCCCAACACATTGTCTTTGGGGAGTAAAAACCGAGTCTCACTAGGCATCTGGACGGTAACTTATTGGGATATGATTTTTTTTTAAAAGAATTTAGTCGGAGGTTTCTGTAGATGCTCCGCCTCCCCATGCGTCACCTTGACAATTCTGCAGTTTAACCCTCCTGTTACCCTCAAATTTTGGAACATCCGTGATCCTTGGGGTCAATTTGACCCCAGCCACTTAAATGTCTACAAAATCAGTATGAAACAACATTTTGGCACATGTTTATGTCTCAGATATGTATTATTGCTCTGTTGGTGACATAAAAAGTCCTTTCAATATATCCTAGCACCCCCACACATAGCCTACACACCAAAAAACTTAATCCATGACTAGGCGAAAATTTGAAAAAATAGCAATAAAATGTCATTAATTGGTCTAAAAACAGATGGACACATATTATTTTTAATTTTATTGGCTCCATATACTCACTAAATATGAATTTCTATAACATTTGAAAAGAAAAAAACAAATTTGATTATGAAGGATATTATGTATCTATTACCATATCGGCCAATTTGACTCTAAAAGAAATAGACATATTTCCAAACATTCAGAAGGTTTTTTAAGTCCAACATTCATTTTTTTGAATGTGTGAATGTGTATGTATAGCACAAGTATAATAGTTAGGTAAGGACATGGATACATTGCCAACCAAGAGTTTCGGGAACAACATAGAAAATCATTGTTTTCTACATTGTTTCTACGCTTGAATTAGTGTGCACATAAGGAAAAAAGGTTTGCATGTGCTCCTTGTAGACATATTACATGGTCATGGTTGTGGGCTAATGTTTGAAGGAACAGGGCTAGCAACTTGTATGTTTACTTCTATTCACTATGTATGCCCACTGGAGAACGTGTGGTATGGATGTCAATTTGTATGTCCTTCACAAAAGTTACAGCTGTTGCTGTTCCTGCCTTCTCTATGTCAGGTAGCACCAGTTTATAACCAAGGCTGCAGACAAAGATGTCAATTTGGAACACAATACTGAAATGAGGAGAAGAAGCACCATTATATCTCTCAACATAGCAAACAACTTTGAGAGCGTCTCCATCTAAAGAAGTACAATGGCTTGTCACCATCAGAACAGTCCATTTCAATATTTGGGTCACAATCATAAAGCTTCTCTTCAAATATACCATCACTTATAATTATGTATGCTGGGCACAGAACAGCATGCACAGCAATGCTGACTATATGTGACCCTTCTTATACTAGTGTTTGTGTGTAGTGGGAGGGTGCAAAAGTAGCTCCCAGGGTACAGGAATGGGGGGGGTGTTGCTGTGGTGGGTGCCATGATGGTGCTTTGGGTACAACAAGGTTCAGTTGGTGTATTTTGTCAAAATGTCAATGCTGTATTAGCCACCAATGTCCAAAATGTTGGCGTGAATTACTTTTAGGCCTCCCCCATATCATTAGCATTTTTAGTTATTAGGGCCCAAACAAAAGCAAAATGTTCAGAAGAAACATGGCTGAATAGCTTATTTTCATGTATTTCACATTATCTAAACAGATTTTAACATTTATTTGCAAAATATGAATGTTCCATTTATGTTTTATACACTTGAAACAATTGGGGTCAAATTGACCCCAAGGAACACGGATGTAACCTAAATGTGTACAGCACTTAGGGAAAACATTTTTGCTGAAATTTCACTTTTTTCACATTCATCCCATCTATTTAGGAAAAGTCATCAAAGATGAGGCAGAAGAAATATGTACTTCATGTATTTTTCAGGTGTTAAACATTGAAAGGGGTCAAATAGACCCCAAGGATAACAGGAGGGTTAAATAAATTTGCCATCAGCTGACAAGGCGACGCAAAATCTAGGCTATATTTTGCAATCTGCCTTTACAATCCAGTAATGGTCATCATCAAAATGTTCAAGGCAAGAGTAGGCTATACGACATGAGAAAAGTAAACAAGTTAGTGATCAGTTGAAGCCTGAAGACGATAGGACTCAACATTAATGCTCCGCATATTGTCGGCCGTTTTTGATTAATTTGGATGCTTTTCAACACACATATGCAACACTTGTCGTCCTTATTGCATTGTTTATCAAGATAAATGTTAACAAATGTGTTTGGTTCACTTCAAACAGCTTAAAACTAGTTGACACCGTCAGCTATAACGTCCACAATATTAAGTAATGGTCGGGCTTCAATCGGTCTCGGGCTCATAATTTACAGTTAATGTGATGGGCCGGTCCGGGCCGGGCTGGAATGAGCGCGGGCTCGGTAGGGTCGGGTTTCATTCTTTAGGCCCGATCTAAGCTCTAATGTGGACCTCAAGCGGGCCGCATTAGTAACATCATCGCGAAAAAAACGTAAAGCAGAGGATTAGTGTTCAGTACTATTACGTTTTAAGAGTGATTCTATGATTCCCCTACGCTTTTAAGTCCGTGGATTTTATTTGCCAATTCCACTAACTATTAACTGCATCCAATGATGTTTTGGACATTAGAAAACATTTATCTTTCATATAATACAGAAAGTGTAGACATGGCATTATTTCCCTCAGCAAGAATGAATATTTAATACTGGTTTTGGGCGTTTTCATGCCGTCCTGTTTTCCAAATGTCAGATCCAGTCTTCATATTAGCATGTAAAGAAACTTGTTTTGCAAAGGACGATTGCAAATGTTGATTCACAGTAATCATCACAATATGACAAAACTGTCAGAAAGACCACTGTCCTTTCCATTACGCATGAAATTTGCCATTTTGTGTGTGTCCACGAAAACTGTGTTAACCGTGTCACAGTCTGAAACCCCCTCCATAAATCAGTAATGGTTTGGCCTTAGGCCATACGAATAACATCACGTGATGTCATAACCTCTTTGGCAAGATATGGGAAGACTTTTTGGTAAGTTTTGAGCTCCATCCTTCCATAATTTAATCAATTCTTTTTCATGCTCTCATAGCGGGAAAATTGCCTGTCAACTGTGTTATCAACATATTCATAAGAATCTGAATTACAAATCACATGTAGAAAAACACAGATAAAGCATACAGATACATGAATTGATTAAGGTGTTGTGGTGGAACTTCTGAGGTCCTCAGTTAGCACAACACCATAAAAATGACTGAAATGTCAACTGTGTTACCGTCAATGGTGTTACAGTTAGCCAATTATTACAGTCAGGGTTGCCAGATGAGGGTGATGATTTCCAGCCCAAAACATTTTCAAAACCCTCCTAGAAGCACAAAATCCCGCCCAATTCTATTGATTTCTATGGCAAAAAGTGGGCAGGTTTTTCTGATGAATGCCATTTTTACCCGCACATGGCCATCCTAAGCAGCCCAATTGGACGGGAACCAGCCCAATCTGGCAACACTGATGACACTGGAGGAGGAGTATGTTTTTGCCAATTTATCTCCATATTGACAGACAAACAAACAAAATAATTTGTTTTCTAGGGAGATGGGTTCGTCTGCTTTTTTTTTTTCCTAAAAAAGTGCCGACTTATTCCCCTGCACTGTTGACCGTAACACAGTTGAGTAACACGGTTGACTGTTTTGAAAGTGTTTTTCAGCTATTGATCCTTTATGTGTTGGAAAAATCCTATGAACAGACACTAGGGATTATCTCTGGAGAAGGAAGTCTTGTGTAAGGAGGGTGACTAAATTCAAATCAGATGTTACAGGGATTTATAATTAAAAATGTGTCAGTCTGTATCACAGTGAATCATAAAATCCTACTCATGAAGCTCAACAATCACATTTTCTATATCAGTTGCACAGATTAATGACAACATTATTGCTAAGGGACAAAAGCACTTTCAAACGTATGTTGTTTCAACTCTGTAGTACTTTTATATATGTTTGAAATGACATAGTATTTGTCCATAACACTGTTGACAAAATAATCAAGCAAATGTTCGCTTTCATTAGAGTATTTATCAAATGATCTAAGATTAAGCTTGGCAATTTGCTTGTTTGGAAACTTAAATCACTATTTAAACATCTAGGTCATTTAGTTGAAAAAAAAAACCTGATAATTGACATTTTGCTTTTGCCAAAAGCGTAGGGGAATCGTAGAATCACTCTTAAGTGTGTTGAATATGTAGAAAGCAATGCAATACTGATAATCCTATGCAAAATTTCCTTGACTTCATTCATTCATTGCCAACTGTCAATTAATTAAATAAGGGACAGTTCATTTTGGCAGGGGGTCTGGGGGATTTCCCCCATAAAATTTTGTATTTCTTGTAATTTTCCTGTATTTTCACGCATTCTAACATCCCGTTTCCAGATTCAGCTTAATAGGAACCAATACAAATCCAATTATATTTATTATTTAATTACAACCAACACCAATACAATACAAATAAGAAGTATTAACATTTTATCTCTATATATGAGGTCTATAATATATGAGCTTTATCAAATGCCTGTTACAGTACAAATTCACCATTTATAATAGAAGTGTGATGTGCACTTTACTAGATATATACAGTATAACAGAGGGACCATTGGGTTAATGTCATGCAGGTCTCGATTTTGCCCCGAGGGGCGTAATTGCGCATTTCGGTTATTTCATTGAAAAAAAAAAACTTGTAAATATATATATATACATATATATACTGTATATATATATACAATATATTTACAAGTTTTTTTTTTCAATGAAATAACCGAAATGCGCAATTACTATATATAATATATATATATTTTTTTTTTTTTACATCCGGGCCGGATGGAACCCTCTGGCGGGCCGGATGTCACCCCTGTTCTACCAGATATTCTAAGAGAATAACATTTAATAACCAGAGTGACCAAGCACATTGGTGTTTTTCTCAAGAGCAGGGGTGAGGAACCTTTTTCATTTGAAGGGTCACTTCAAAATTTAGGTTCAAGAAGGATCATTCAGATTCTATTTGCCTGATAGCCTATGCTGTAGGGGAAGGCTTGGGTTTAGTTTATTTACTTTAGTTGATTTGGTTTATTTAACAGGGACCATGTGCAAAGTACATTAGTTACAAGAAGTAAAGAGATGACCTGCACCAGATTATAGCTTACAAGCTAATTTCCATCTGCAGTCCCTGGGCAGGTGAAGAAACATAAAATACAGTTAAATATGATACAAGCAGCAGGGGAAGGCTGGGGAAATGGATGCGCGTATGGGGCTGGGGACTGGGGAAGGGGCTGGGGAAGGGGATAGGGAGACTGGGGAAGGGGCTGGAGAAGGGGATAGGGAGAGCTATGGAGCTGGGGCAATGTTGATTTAAAAAAAATGAAAGAACTGTTCATTCATGCATCAAAGCCATTCTCTGGACTTAATCATATCACAATCCATGGCCAATCAGTTCAGGTCAGTTCATTCAAATATCTTGAACTCACAATTGACAATAAATTAAACAATGTTCATAACAACACACACATACACAAACGCACTCACGCGCGCGCACACACACACACACACACACACACACACACACACACACACACACACACACACACACACACACACACACACACACACACACACACACACACACACACCTCCCCCCTCCCCTCCCCTGGAGGGGAAAAGCCTACAGGATGCCACATGACTGGTATGGTGACACTTGGGGCAATGCAGGGATGAAATATCATTGGGTATGAAAGGTCTAACCTATGAAACCAAAAAAATGGATGGGTTGTATGTGGAGGAGAGGAATGTATGTAGAGGAGTGTATATTGGAGTGTAAATGAATAGACGTGTGTATGTAGGCCTATTGTATGTGGATGTCTGAGGATGTTAATGTGTGAAAATTATGTGTATATATGTATTTCTGATGTGAAAACAAATATTCCTATGGGACAATAAATAATCTAATCTAATCTCTTCTAATTATGGAGCTAGGGCTGGGGCTATGGGTATGGGTATGGGTATGGTACTGGGGAGAGCTATGGAGCTGCAGCTGGGGCTGTGGAGCTGGCTATGGGGCTATGGAGCTGGGGCTGGGGCTGGGGCTATGGAGCTGGGGCTATGGAGCTGGCACTATGGGGCATGGACTATGGAACCTGGAGCTATGGAGCTAGGGCTATGAACCTGGGGAAGGCTGGGGCTGGGGCTGGGGCTATGGGCTTACCCTCACGAAAATCGACCATGGTTTTACTATGAGAACTAACCATAGTTTTTAGTTATTCATAATTCACATGGTATAACCATGGTTTAACTATGCCCTTGTAAAAATGAACCATGGTTTAACTATGACAACTAACTATGGTTAATAGTTAGATATTACATTACAGTGAGCTGACACTTTTTTATCCAAAGCGACTTACAGATATTACAGGCTATTGGTTACAGTCCCTGGAGCAATGTGGGGTTAGGTGCCTTAGTCAAGGGCACTTCAGCCGTGGATGGAGGTGTACGCAATGGTAAGGGAAGGATTCGAACCTGCAATGCTGTGATCTAGAGTCCAACTCCCTACTCACATGTAGTCATTCAGGGGTTTCATGTTTTCTTAACCCTGTGAAACCTGAACCATGAAAGCAATGAGAGAAAATTCTAATTTTTTGGAATTTGCTTCAATATTGGTCCCTTATAAGAAATGTAAAAAAAAAATATCAAAATTTTGTTAAGGTCACTGAGATATTTAATGCATCATATATGATGCATCAGGCTTTTAATGAATGAAAATTCCAATTTCATGACCATTGAAAAATGACTTTTAATGCATTTACAACTTTTTTTTTATTTAAAAAAGTTGTCAGACAATTTAATTTGAGGATTATCTTTAAATATTTAGTGAGATCCTGCCATTTTTTTAAGCCTATCCTTGTTTTAGCAGGACCATATTTTACATTTCCCACAGCCTGGTTAGGTAATTTTTTAAAATCTATGTAAAAACATAGCTGATCGAATGCTCAACAACCTATTTATGAGTGTAATATAGATCATTATTCATTTTTGATGTGTAATTTGAATATATGGGTCCATTACTACAATTGGACCATTTCTCCATTCACTTCAATGCATTTTTTACGAGATCATAATTTCAACATTTTGCATTACATTTTCAAAATTGGAAGTAAAACCTGTTTCTTGAGGCAATATCTTTGTCTTGAAGTAAAAGAACTTGTGTGTTTTGTTAAACGATCGTCGTGGTATGCTTTGTAAGTTTCCCTATGGAGCAAATGCATTGATGGCTGACTTCCTGCCACCGCCGGATGGTGCTTATATGTCTCATCAGTTTTAGCACGATCTCTCTGCAACACGGTGTAAAAATATAAACTCTTCCTTGCTTAATTGCACAAAGCAAGTGTTCAAATTAAAGGATGTAGAGTTATATTTCGGAAATTTGTACACAAACCTTATGCAATTTGACGAAATCTCAGCGTTGGTAGGGGAAACCGCTTCTACCCCATTTTCCTGTTTTTCGCCGAGCTGTGGTCAACTTGTTGTCGACCGCTGCTCTCTTGTGGCGGTTTCCGCGTACTGCAGGACGTTTGGAAATGACACGCAGGATGTTTTTCAGATCGATTTTTTTTGTGTCAGCGTGGAGAGGGCTTTGAATTTGATGAGACATATATGATGCATCCGGCGCGATAGGGTTAAGCACGAAAACCGTGGGTCGTGACTATGGTTTAACCATGCACCCCTTCCCCCCACCACATTTTTTAAAACCATGGTTTAAAAAGAAAATGGCTTTTGGAGTGGGCGACTATGTTTTTTATGGTTAAACCATAGTTACGAACCATGGTTGTCATGGTTATACTAAAAACCATGAATAACTTTAATCCATGGTACATATAAGGTAAAACCATGGTTAGTTGTCATAGTATAACCATGCTTAATCTTTGTAAGGGCTCTACTGAACTCCTGTGGATAAACCCCAGTAGAATTATGGTTGGTTGATAGTACTTAGAGTCACCATAAAATCTGGTAGTAAAACCATGGTTACTGCATTAAAACCATGGTCGATTTCCGTAAGGGTAGAGTAATCATGACATACCATGGTAGAACCATGGTACTACATAAAAATCACACTAATACCATAGGAAGCCATAGTACGGTGGTATAATATGGTAGTATAATATGGTAATATGGTAGGTCCGGAGTACTTAGAGTAATCATGATATACCATGGCAGAACCATGGTTAATATAGTAATAATAATAATAATAATAATAATAATAATAATAATAATAATAATAATAATAATAATAATAATAATAATAATAATAATAATAATAATTGTATTTGTATAGCACTGTGTCATACAAGGCATGTAAGTCAAAGTGCTTAACAAATGGAAAAAAAACATTGTTAGAGATGGATTTAAAAGAGAGGTATAGAGGAGAGGCAGAAGTGCGCGGCTTGGCCCCCCGACAAGACGCTGAGAAACTTATGCATGCCTTTGTCACCAGTAGGCTAGACTACTGCAATGCTCTCTTCTCTGGTCTCCCAAAAAAATTAATGGTAACACTTTACTTGACGTGTTACTGCATAACACATTCATAACAGCTGTTATAACGTCTACACGAAGCATTCATGATTGTTTCATAACACATTCATACCAAACCTTTCATGAACGTTCCGTACAGAATGGCCGCAACTTGTCAAAATAAAAGTCAACAACCGCAAACAGGATACTGGAAGAAGTCATGTTGCCATATAGGTTTGTAACCTTGTGGGAATATCCATGATAAAAAAAGTAAAAAAAGAAATGTCTTGTTGAATTATTCACATTTGAAAATATACACTCATAAAAACGACCCAAGCCCTTCTTTGGTTTGCCACATTGTTTTTGTGCTTGATTTACTTGAAGAGATTGGTTAAAATATCAAATGCATTTAGATACCATTGTTCCAACACAATATAATTATCAAACGTCTATGAAACCAACAGAAATGAGTTAGGGTTAATATCAAATGCATTCAAATAGTTCCAACACAATACATTTAGAATCTATCTAACATTCATGAAACCAAAACAAATTAGTTTGTTTTTTAATTTGGAACCTCCCCTTGCGCATGCGTCTTGGAAGCAGTGTCCTGTTCAAAAAAAGATGGATTGATGGCGGCCGCATGCTGAGAAACAGGTAAGAGATAATTGCTGGGGGGAAATCCCAATGAATAATACGCTCACTAGCGAGTACTTAATATCGCAATGTTTTAAAACACTGTCTTGAAAAGATTGTTACGAAAAGGCCATGAAATTAACTACTAGCCAGTCAGTCAGGTCAGAGAGAGTAGAGAAGAAGAATCTCTGGTCAGGTGTTGGCATTGGCAGGCTAACTAGCTAACGGTCCGTGTCCCTATCGAAGATGAAAGTTTGACAAAAAAAGACGGTTTGTGTAAGCTATACCCCGCCATTGGGAAATTAAACGGGAAAGTGTATGTTTAGGCAATGTGATAATTCATTTTTAATGGAAAGTAGCATGTGTGAATCCAGTTTCGCACGCAGGTGGACATACTCGGTTGCACTGGTTCTAATACACTGCAGTTGTCAGTTTCTGTTTCCTCTTGGTGCAAACTGTCTGCAAACTGTTCGAAATGTAAGTTTTTGGTGTGGATCAATGAGTGCTTTCTATTTAAACTTTGTCCATGCTCTGCTCATGAGGGCGAGAGGGGGAGTAAAGTACGGGGGCTTGGGAGTTCATGCACTGCTTTAGATAATGCCAGGCGACGACGAGGTAACATCTTTCTCTCGATTGCAAGCAGATATTCGTTTATCGAAGTATTGGTTCGTGGTATGTGTGGACCGTCTGAGGGAATTAACTATTGTGAACTTTGAGGGAACAGGCGACTTAAAGTGGTGCACCGATTTTCTTGGTTGAAGTAATAATTGCTTGGCGTAGGACTGCACCATTAGGCAGCATGGTCAGATTGTCTCATGTTTGGTTGCCGCCTGGTGTACCAGTCTCTCGCACCTAATTTCCCTCCATCTTATCCCGCAACACGGTGTTTAGCCCCTCCGACTAATGTGTTGCAGCATGGGACGTTTTGCATGCATGCAACAAGTTGCGAGACCTAATAAGTCACCCACGGTCATGAAAGCCAATCGCTAAAATCTCAGCAAATTAAGTGTTTGCTCGTCTAGGATGTGTGATTCACAAGTGGACTAATCTTTACATTGTAGTTGTCATCATCATCCTGACAAATGTTCTCGTGAAATAATGTTGTACTGCACGTTCACTGAATGTCTTAACATCTTTTGCAGTTAACTTCAATGGCTCTAACATAGGCCTGCTGCCGCCAACATCTCGGTGAGTGTAAGTAATTGACCACAGAATTTGTATAATTTTCATTCATTGTTATTCTATTTTAACCCCTGTGAGATCAGACCCCCTTGTGGAGTATATCATAGTGGGTGTGTGCATGGTCATTTTGATCAGATTTAGCATTATTAAAGGTCTGTGAGAATTTTAAGTAGAAATGTTGGTTCCAAATAGGCCTATGCTTATTGATATATTCTTTTCTCTTAAAAGAAACTACGGTATGCAGAAAAAATATGTTTCAATTGCACTTTTAGGTTGCAATCTGTAATGGAAATTTTAACATTATATTGTCAGAGAACCGTGTGTGGGTGTGGCCTTAAACATTAGCAGTCGGGCTCCACTAACGTAATTCCCTGGGTGTTTGTCTGGCTCTTTACATTACATTACATTACATTGCATTTGGCAGACGCTTTATAACCAAAGTGACTTTCAAAAGAGGACATAATCAAGCCAACATCACAAGCAAATACAAAGTGCACAAGATATATACAGAACAACAAGTGCAGTTGCAAAGAGGGGTTAGTTTTTTTTTTTTTAATTATAAAGAGTAAATAACGAGTACACAAACACACACACACAAACTAAACTAAACTAAACATCATGTCAGTAGTCTGCCCTGGGTCAAGGCCAGTTCGAGCATTAGTCTAGTAGATTCTCTCGAAAGAGGAATGTCTTTAGTTGTTTCTTGAAGGCTGCAAGAGATGTGCTTAGTCTTGCTGCCTCTGGGAGACTGTTCCACCACTTGGGTACCACAACGGAGAACAATCTTGACTGGGAGTACCTAGAGCGACTGGATGGCAGAGCCAGACGGCTTGTGCTGGAATGAGCGCAGTTCTCTTCCAGTAACATACGGAACCATTTCTGAACCATTTTAATTTAGTATACAGTATATTGCCAGTAAAGAATTTACTTGTACTTTACTTTTCAGATCAGGAGTGAAGGTGTTGGTGTTTGGAACAGGGAGCATTCCGTTGGCTTTGACCTGGGATTCGCCCATTAGAACGACTGGACAACTTGACCTTGGTGACTTGAAGGACCCGACTCCCCTCGTGGTGCATGTTGTCATTGAAAGGTTGGTGACATTTATGTTGTGTTCTGACTTAATTATTTTTCCACTGCTTAATACTGTTGATCTAGCCACCTGCATGAATGCTGCCAACATTTTCCCCCAGAACGATGAAAGCACTTTGAGCTGCATTTCTTGTATGAATTGTGCTATACAAATTAAGCTACTTTTATTAGTAATAAATGGTGTAGCCTAACTGATGCATCGTTAGATATTACCCCGATCCTAAATGCATTGTATTTAATACATATATCGCTAATGTGGTATTTCCCTGTACTTCTCTGTTTCAGATCAGGAGTGAAGGTGTTGTTGTTTGGAACAGGTAGCATTCCGTTGGCTTTGACCTGGGATTCACCCATTAGAACGGCTGGACAACTTGACCTTGGTGACTTGAAGGACCCGACTCCCCTCGTGGTGCATGTGGTCATTAAAAGGTTGGTGACATTTATGCTGTATTCTGACTTCATTATTTTTCCACCAC
Source organism: Engraulis encrasicolus (assembly GCF_034702125.1). Lineage (NCBI taxonomy): Eukaryota > Metazoa > Chordata > Actinopteri > Clupeiformes > Engraulidae > Engraulis > Engraulis encrasicolus. The sequence continues at coordinate 52,771,240 of NC_085875.1, forward strand.
TTATTACTGTTGATCTAGCCACCTGCATGAATGCTGCCAACATTTCCCCCCCAAATCGAAAGCACTTTGAGCTGCATGTGTTGTATGAATTGTGCTATACAAATGAAGCTACTTTTATTAGTAGTAAATGGTGTAGCCCAACTGATGCACCGTATGATGATTACTCCGATCATAAATGCATTGTATTTAATACATAGTATATCGCTACTTCTCCGTTTCAGATCAGGACTAAAGGTGTTGGTGCTTTGTACTGGGAGCATTTCATTGGTTTTGAACTGCGATTCCTCCATTAGAACGGCTGGATAACTTGACCTTGGTGACTTGATGGACCTGACAGCTTGTGGCATACGTTGTCATTGCAAAGGTTCGTGAGATTAATAAATGGCATAGTCCTACTGATGCATTGTTTCATATTAGTCCAATCATCAATACATTGCTATAATTGTTTTCAAATGCAGTGATGCATTTTTGAATCTCTGTACAGATGATAATAATGAAAATGAATGTTTTCCAATATATGTTTAGGTTGTAAATGATAATACAGACATCAATTAATTTAAATGGCCATTTTCAAAACTGTATGTGGCCATGGCCTCAGACCTTAATATCAGTTGGACTGCGGGCATCACTAAATAACCTAAATGTTTATCTGGCTCTGAAGTATGCAATTTTATTTAAGATCTTGTATATTGCTAATGTAGTATTTTTTTGTTGCACTTCTCTGTTTCAGATCAGGACTGAGGGTGTTGGTGCTTAGCAGCGGTGTGGCAGAGGAGAGATTATGAACCTGCACCACAGGAGCCGAGAACTGGAGGTGGGCGAACTGGTCCGACTCTACAGCCCGCAGTGGAGGAAGGGGTGCTGCGCGAAACTGGACAGCCGCTGGGTAGGCCACGGTCAAGTGCTGGAGCGACTTGGGGAGGTGATGTACCACACAGCAACCCCCCCTCCACACGCCCCATGACCACATGACCATTAGCCACACCTGACCACGGATACACGTTTGCGGACACCCACACACACAGTCCCCCCTTTCCCCTCCTCACACAGGACACACCCACACAGTCAAATGAGAGCAGCCACCAACCAGGGGTAACAGACATGCTTGGGTACCCACCCACACATACACCCTGAACACCTCTCACTCTCTCCTCCCCTGGTGCACGGCGAGAGTCTCCTTCGGCCTCCTTGACTAGACCAGAGGCGGAGACCACCCGCTCGCCTCAGGGACTTTTTGTCTTATTAACTTGTGGACTATTAAGCTCACGCTGTTACGGATGAAGTTCATGGTAATCTCGGGGCGAGGAACTTTGACCTGAGGGAGTAATGTTGCGACCAAGGGACACTGAACAGGACCACTGTCACTCACAACACAGCGGTGGTTGACAGAATGAGTGGGCCACGGGACTGTTAAGTGATGGTATATTAATGAATAAAACGGCACCTGGCTCAGAGTGAGTGTACTTCCTTAGCAGATGCTACATTGGTGTATACTGTATTTTTTTTTAAAATCATACTCTGTTTTTGTTACACTTCTTGATCTCCAAGTGTCTCAAAGTAACTTGTGGGGAACACGTGGTCAACACCGGTGTGATATTTACGGTGGCTATGTTTGTCTGTACTTGCTGTTTTGATGAAGAATAAAAAGATTTTGGGGGGAAAAAATCTGATTTTGTGTTGTGTGTCTGAAATGGGAGTTAACTACGGTAATAAAGCACATTTATTTTGGATCAACTCTTTTAGATTTCATTGAATGAATATACATTTATTTAGATCATTTAATATATGTATATTATTGTGGAAACATTAGATAAAGAACAGAGGAGATATGCACTCCGCGCTTCTAAATTGACAATACGGTGCAACCAGAGCAGGACTAAATAAGTGCAAAGGGAAAAGAGGGAGTCTAATTGGTCAGGAAATGAAGAGATTGAGCTGTTAGTTGCATTGTGAAAACATCAGTTTATTGATTTTAAGGGAAAGGATGGATTTTGGGAGTGTGTAGGCTATGGTTTGGTTACGATGCGAAGATTCCATCCACCATCCCGTAACGGGCGAGTGCAGCGGAGCAGGTGGTGAGAAGCCCGGACGTGCAGCAGCTGGAGAACCGTAGGTCTGGGGAACACGCGTGCACATCGCAGGCAGACAGGTACACTGGCAGAGGACGAGGTAAATGGTGAACTGCGAATAGAACACTGGTTCTAGACTAGTGCTATTTGCAACCAACGGGTAGCTAGCTAGACCCATAGTTGGCAGTGCCTGGAACCGGTAGCCTATATAACATGCTAATTAGTAAAATATCACAAAACCAGCCTACCGGTATGGAAATCTTACATTATAAATCAAATATGGGTTTTCTACACCTTGACGCTGTCGAAATCATTGACCCAGATGCAATGCAGAAAGGCGCGGTGGATCCAAAGGGGTATGGATCTCGTTTGCGGTTGTTGACTTTTATTTTGACTAGTTGCGGCCATTCTGTACGGTACGTTCATGAAAGGTTTGTTATGAATGTGTTATGAAACAATCATGAATGCTTCGTGTAGACGTTATAACAGCTGTTATGAATGTGTTATGCAGTAACACGTCAAGTAAGGTGTTACCATTAATTTTTTTGGGAGACCAGAGAAGAGAGCATTGCAGTAGTCTAGCCTACTGGTGACAAAGGCATGAATAAGTTTCTCAGCGTCTTGTCGGGGGGCCAAGCCGCGCACTTTGTTGACATTTCTAAGATGGAACAAAGCAGATTTTGTTGTCTTGTTGTTGATGTGAGGCTCAAAGCTCAAATCCGAGTCTATGACCACACCTAGGCTAGTAACCTTATCTTTAATGTGCATGCTTAGGTCACCTAGGCTTGAGTGGAGTTTTGCACGTTTTTTCTTAGGCCCAATGAGCAACACTTCAGTTTTATCCTCATTTAATTTTAGGAAGTTACTGTTCATCCAATCTGTGATGGCAGACATGCATTTAGTCAAGGCATGAATGGCAGTGGTTTGGCTAGGCTCGACAGAGACATATAGTTGAGTGTCATCGGAATAGCTATGAAAATCAACATTGTGCTCTCTGATGATGGAGCCCAGGGGCAACATATAGAGAGAGAAGAAGAGAGGGCCCAAGCAACTACCCTGAGCAACTCCAAAAGGCACATCATACTTGTTGGAGACGTATTCTCCGATGGTGACAAAAAACTGCCTTCCTGTAATATATGTTTTGAACCACTCTAAGACGTGGCCGGACAGTCCTACCCAAGATTCAAGGCGGTCAATTAGTATGTTATGGAGTGCATCTTAATATGGGACCTTGCCTCCTCCACTTGCCTCCTCCACTCGCTTCTCGTCATGATGACATCACTGACAACAGCATTATATTTCAATATCTTGCAAAAGCTCAATTTTTGAGTCTTTTTCTCGTTTGCAATTGTTATGGTGAATGAAAAACAGTCCCTCAAAAGTTGTTGTGGCTAGGCTGACAGCTGGAAAACTTAATCGTTTTCTCCACGGAGGAGGGGCCAGGAGGCGGGGCGAGGAGACAAGCGCAAGTGGAGGAGGCAAGGTCACATATTGGGATGCACCCATGGTCTATCGTGTCAAAGGCTGCACTGAGGTCGAGGAGGATAAGTGCTGAAACTTTGTTAGCGGCAGTGCTGAGCCTAAGATCACTTGTTATTTTGGTTAGTGCTGTTTGGGTGCTATGGTTGGCTCTAAAACCTGATTGGAGTTTTTCCAAGATATCATTCCCAGCCAGATGTTGATTAAGCTGTTTAAATACAACTTTTTCTAGTACCTTGCTTATAAAGGGGAGGTTTGATATAGGTATGTAGTTGTTTAAAGAATTCTGATCTAAATTAGTCTTTTTTAGGAGTGGCTTTACCATGGCTGTTTTGAATGAGCTTGGAAAAATGCCTGTAAGCATAGAGGTGTTAACAATTTGCAGTAAAGGTGCTGCTAAGCAACCAAGTATGTTTTTTAGCAGATATGTGGGGATCGCGTCAAGGCTGCAGGTAGACTGCTTACTTTCCCTGACTATTTTACAGAGGTCATCCTCTGTAATTGGACAAAAATTTTGGAAGCTCTCAGGTCTCCTAGGGGGGTTTAACCCTCCCCTCGGTGTATCGCCTGAGTGGGCGACAGAGGTTGCTAAGTTTCCACCTTGGATGCCTTCTCTAATGTCTGCAATCTTTTTATTAAAAAATCTAGCAAATTCCTCGCACTTGGCATGTGATGCTGCATTTAGGTTGTTATTGCTATGTGTTGGATTAAGCAGGTGGTCAATAGTGGAAAAAAGAACTTTCGCATCATGCTGGTTGTCTGTTATGATTTTGGAAAAATACGCTTTTCTCTCTGAGCGTACCGCATTATTGTAGGAGGAGATCTCATCCCTAAGGGATTGTCTATGGACTTCTAATTTAGTTTTCCTCCAAAGACGCTCGGTTGCTCTGCATTTTCTTTTTAAGGCTCTAAGTGAGTCATTCATCCAAGGTGAATACCTAGCTCTGGTTCTTGTCGTCGTTCTAATTGGAGCTATGTTATCTAGAATTCCTCTTAAGTTGTTGTTGAAGCTATCAACCATTTCATCAGGTGTGCAGTGACCATTTAGTAGGTCACCTGATTTGATGAGGTCTGAAATCTTAAGCTCAGCAGAGGCATTAATGCGTCGTCTGTGAATGACATTGTTGTGTGTGCTAATTTGTGTTGAAATGTCAAAATCAAAAAACACACAGTGGTGGTCGGAGAGGCCGACGTCCGTGACCGATATATTGTTGATATCAAGCGCATGTGAAATAACATGGTCAAGTGTGTTGCCTTTCCGATGGGTAGGCTGTTCTGTAACATTCTGGACGAGACCGAATCCATTTAATGCGTCTAAAAAAAGACTTGGCTGTTGCGTCATCTGATTTATTTACGTGGATACGTGGATCAAAGTCGCCAGCAATTATTGCTTTATCATAGTTAGTAAGTACGTCCGACATGAAGGTGGAGAAATCAGACAGAAATGACGAAGAGAATTTCGGTGGGCGGTACAGAACAATAATAATCAGTTTGAGGTTTGCTTGGACCCTCATTGCCATGTATTCAAATGAAGAGAAAGAGCCCAGATTCGTCTTAGTACAATTAAATTTGTTGGAGAAAAGTATGGCTACGCCTCCGCCTCGTTTTTTAGTAATACCTTAATAAGCCATGGTCCATTTTTGTAAGGGCAGTGTTCCATCAGGTTCCTTGGCCCTGCTCCTTCTCCTCGGCACTAATCCCCAAACCCCAATCCCAAAATGATTAGTACTGACTGTATCTGTCACATGCTGTCTGGAGGGTGACTCGGACGGGATGGGACAAGACATCATCATCAAAGGCCATCAAAGAACAGGAACAATGTCTGCTGGCTGGCTGGCTGGTGCGCCGCCATTAATGTCACCTTGAGTCATCACTCCACTTCACAAACATTTTAAACTATATCATTAGATTAGTCAGCCCCAGCCAGCGCTCCCATAAAACCTCTGCACGCAACGAAACAAAAAACTGGAGAGGAGCGAGAGAGAGGTAAGAAATGTCTTCGGATTACACAACAAACACTCACAGAGACCAAAACAAACTGTTAACCGCTCTCCTTTTAGGATCAGGACGTAGCCTAGCTGAGGCTGTGCAGAGCTGTGGTGGGGTAGGCTACATATATCACTAGGGCAGGGCTGGGGAACCTTTCTCATTCGGGGGGGGGTGGGCACTTCAAATCCCTCCAAGGGCCATAAAAGTAATTTAAAGGGACACTGTGTGAGATTTTTAGTTGTTTATTTCCAGAATTCATGCTGCCCATTAACTAATGTTACCTTTTTCATGTATACTTACCACCAGCATCAAATTCTAATCATTATGACCGGAAAAACATACATGCATGAAAAGGGGGATCTTCTCCATGGTCCACCATTTTGAATTTCCCAAAATAGCCATTTTTAGCTGCAAAAATGACTGTACTTGGACCATACTAGAAAATATTTGTTTAATACTTAGTAAACTTTCATGTAAAGATCAAATTTGGCAGTAGGCAGTCCAATTTCAGTAAGCAGCATTGTTGCAGTACCTTTTTTGACCATTTCCTGCACAGTGTCCCTTTAAGGACCACCCAATGAAGACAAACCAGGATTTCCTGTACAGGCCTAGTATTGAAGGCAGCCACCTTTACAACAGACCCCACCCTCTCTAGGTCCCTTGAAATATAATTAAATTAATTCATTAACGGCCCTCGAGACAAAGGTTCCACACCCTTGCATTAGTGGTTCGCAAGCACAGTGCAGCAGGTATTATTACATGGAAAAATTTATTATTAATAAATGAATGGAGCATAGTCAATAGTCATATTGGGGTTGAGGAATCGAGCATGGGTTAGAGGGTAATAGTGGTACAACAAAAAGGCTCAGGGGAGACAGGGAGAGATTTTGGCTTGATACTTCGTCCCTCAGGGGTTAATGTTAACACTCTCCACTCACATCTGTGTAGTCAGACTTGCAGTCAAGACCGTGCTATTAGGGATCTGAGGCGTTATTTGTCTAAAGACAACAGTTCTGCTGTCTACACCGCTCTCCTCATAAAAAAATTCCGCTGTCCATGTTGCAATGGAACTGAAAATGGAAAGGTATCCTACTTGTGGGAAAAAATATGACCAGAAAATGACAGGAGGTACGCGGATGACAAAAATGATCTTGAGGCACCTCAAAGCAGACGCAAAAGACGTAATTCCATATACAGACATACCAGGTCAAAATGCTACCCTGAGGACAATGCCTCAATTGACTTCCTCACCCAGGTGGAGTGCCTGTCAAACACTGGTCTAAATGCTCCTCACATGTGATCTTTCTTAAATGTCAAACTCCTTTGAAAGCATCCAGGATTTTTTTTACACAGCTGGTAATGTTCCCCAGATGCAAAGTGCATTAAGACTAAAACATCTGTTTAACTTGCCCCCTAAGGAGCAGGGGATGAACTTTCAGTAGCATACCCACTTTCCAGGCCCCCAGACAATTATGTGAAACCAGGCGCCCTCTGGTGGTTGCACATACAAAGTACATTTTTATTTCACCTTTTTCAGTATCACAAAAAAAAATCAGAAACAAAACTGACAATTGATTATAATAACACCATCCACATACTAATATTTTATTCACTGTGTATGTGGAGCAGCCCATGAAAAACTAAACAAATGTCAACACAGTCATAATGTGACATCGTCATAATGTCTTTGACGTAATGTTTCCAAGTCTCAGCCGTGTTAGCTGTCCTACTCTACAAGCACAGACACAATATTTTGATTTAATTACATTACATTAAATTACACAACATTTAAAGGATAACTCCACTTTTTTGAACAGTAAGGCCATTTCCTGAGTGGTCTGCAATGTTTTAGAGTCCCCCTCGCCGTTTATTTCATGTTTGCTGCAGTCTCTGTTATTTGGCTTATTTGGATTTGATCTCAACCAGCTTTAGAATGGCCGTGTATGGGCACCTGCAACTCTGTTCTTAAAATCACCTTTAACATTTGTTCTCAAGAATATGCAACTCACTAAGTGTTCAGCAGTATTCACTGATGTTCCTTAACAATATTTGTAGCGAAATATGTCATCTGTCATGTTTTATGTGTGTTTTATGTAGAAATTTGTGATTAAATTTTAACTTTCATTTTCACTTTCTTTCACAAAATGGCAAATTAAAAAAATGACTGAAGTCATATTTCGCCTTGAAACTTGTTAGGGACTGCTAGTGAACACCCCTAACCACTTTGTGAGCTGTAGACTTTCGAAAACTTCCCCTTTAACACTTTGTGTGTGTTCGGGTCATTTTTGAACCGTTTTCAAGTTTAAATGTAAAAAACACTCTTTCCTTTATTGTCCTGGAATGAGGCTTCATCTCAGTCACAATCATTTCAACACAAAAATATGTTTTATAATTTGAATACATTTTAAAGGTCTAAAAAAAAGTTACATCTGTGGTGTTCGTCAAAATTGACCCGGCATTGACAGGGCGCTCCCATGCCCCACTGCAGCAGAGAATGGTGGGGTGTCCCAGGGACCGGGTCGCTGTGGATGTGCTCGGACCCTTCCCAAAAACACCTAGGGGAAACCAGTACAGATGGTGTAACTTCAATCTGCTCACAACATTACCGTACCGTGGCAGTGTACCGTGATCATTACACCCTGTGGCCATTCGGAATGCGGGGGGCAGTATAGCACTGCTTTTACAGAGCAGCGTCTGCCTGTGTTTGTGCGTCTGTTTGTGCTTCCGTGCTTGTCCATCCCCCAGTTTTAGTAGTAGTAGAAATACAGTCAGCAAATTTGCATGTTTTATTTAGCATTGGGCATTTGATAATAACACAAGTGTGAGCCCTAAACAAGACCACCATGTGAATTTAAACTCGACTTTTTTTCTGTCTTGCATTCACCGTCTCCCAATCCGTCCCTAACTTATTTCGGCACTATTCAAGTCAGGAACGGATATCCTCAGGATACAGAATTTGCATACCTACAATTTGAACCGAGTCAATCAGACAGGTACACCATTGTAATTAAGTGTGTCCCGTAACGCCAGCATGAGAGAGATCGAATTTTAAATTTGGCCACGACATTCTGTCTTCAAAACTGGCATCGGCCGCTTCCAATATAGGACCACCATTATTCAACCGTTTCCACAACCTCACTGATCACAGTTGCTTCATCTCTAACGCCAGGGCTAAGAATAACGAAAATAGCAAAACAGAGTAGGCTAATAAACCGTAATGGAGAGACTGAGGAGACATGAAATCAAGCGGCGGAGTTCGGACCATTTTGAGTGGACCGATGTCGCTTGCTTTGTGTATCAAGCAAGTCTGTCACATTTGTGTGATGAGCACAAAAACACCAATTGAACCTCTCGTATAGAACCTATATGTGTGTGAGTCAAACAGACATGAACAACATTGTAGCCTAATGAAGTAGTGCCCCGTCACGTCAGCATGAGAGAGGTTATTTTACATTTGGCGACGACATTCTCTCTTTAAAACTGGCGCATTGGCCGCTTCCCCTATTGCAGGCTATTACCTGATCTACACTGTCGCTACCACAAAAAAACAAAGTAGCACAACTTAATACTACTAGCCTATCTAGTAAATAGTAGGTTGAAGACGGGGTATTATTGGTGCACTGCTTTTTTGCGAAGCAGAGTAATCTGCTTCAGTGTAGCTCATTGTACGTTGATCCCTCCCTCAGTTTTAGTAGGCTACAAGTGGAAAGAGTCAGCCAATTGCGCGTTGCACGTAACATTGGGCATTTGATAACACTGTTGGGAAAGTTACTCAAAAACTGTAATGCACTACTTATTACATGTTACTGTCATTTAAAAGTAATGCCTTACATTACAACATTACTGTTTTTAAAAAGTAAGGCATTACACTACTTTTGCATTACTTTTAGTTACTTTAGCCAAAATGACTGGAAATAAGGATTTGGCAATCTACAGTGCAAATCTATGAGGTGGCATGACTTTCACCTGCCATCCACAAGTCGTTTTGGAAGCCTACAGACTGAAAACCAACATTTTCAGGAATTGCGTCTTACCCACATACAATAAGTGCCTAAGAAAAATAAAAGTTTGGTTCCGGTTGGTTGTCAGGTTTGGTCATCGTCCGGTCAGAATTGTTCTTTTATTTCCAATTTTTTTTTCAATTTCTTTTTTTTATGTCCGACCCCCCAACCCCCCACATGCGCCAGATTTTGTCATAAACTTTGTTGAACAATGCCAAGGACGATAGTGGAGTTGAGGCTTGATAAGTAGCCTACAGCTGAAGCTACAATGAAATAGGCCTATGATAAGCATTAATGAGCCAGGAGGCCTATAATATTTTATTACAAATTGATTTATTTCAATTTTAGTGATGTTTAGTTGAACAAAAGTGAGGGGGGTGCAACATACTTTTCCCCCCCGTCGGATAGCCTACCCTGCCTCGTGCGAATGGGATGCATCCTCTCCTTTTCTGACTAATTTGGTGGTGCTATGGCACCTCTTCAAATCGTCAAATTGTTTGTAGGCTACTGTTTTTCGACGTGGAAAGCGGTTTGGGTTTCAAGTACAGTGTGCATTTAACTTAAATGTTCTTGGCGTCCTTATTGTCAATGGAGTCAAAGTACTGGGCATATACCCATTTTGAAAATGAGCAAGCTGGATCTTCTGGATCGGTCATCCTTTGTCAGCCGGCCATTTCGAGAGACGAAGCGTGAAAGAGGAAGCAATGTTCTGCGTGAAACTTTAGAATCTCTGCGCGGACGTACAGTCGGTCCCCCTACAATGCACACCCTTTACCGAGGTAATGCCACGTCATCCACCTCGGTACGTACCGGGCCTAGCTGCAGTGTGCCCAAACAACCGCCAGGTGGCACTTGGGAGCGCTTGCTATACTTGGGAGCGCTTGCTATACTTGGGAGCGCTCGCTATACGCTTAACCACGTGCTAGCGCATGTTCAGGTTTCTCTCTCTCTCTCTCTCTCTCTCTCTCTCTCTCTTACACACACACACTTTCTCTTGCATACACACAATACACATTCACGCGCAAATGGGTAGGCAACATTTATTACCATATGGAATATTTTAGACAATGTTGACGGCATATTAATATACCGTAAAGTTCCATATAATAGCCAAGTTCCAATTAGCGGCCGGGTTCCTTTTAAGGGCCGGGTGCACGAGGATATTTGACAGATAATGGCCGGTTCCAAATAAAAGCCCTGTCTAAATGATCATTAAATGAACCAAGGAAGAAGGCTTGACCAACGGCGCTGCATGTTTCCCGCCTTATATTGTTTTGTTTAGTTTTTTAGGATGCGCTGTTTCTTTGGCCATCAACCGCTGCGTCAGTGAAGGAAATGTCGGAAATTTTGCAATGTAAAACTCGGGGTATAACTGTCATCAGTTACTTAAATAGTGTGAAGAATACTTCCATATATATAAGTTAATATTTTTCTTATGTTTGGTCATTGTGGGTATGGGTTCTATGGTGCACCGTATTTCTGTACTGCATTGGGGCGAAACTATGTTTTGAACATACTTTCCGGGGGGCATAATAAAGAAATGCAAATAAGGGAATATCAAGAGGGAAACGGTAACTCAGTCTTTTTGTATAACAGAACCAAAGAAGGACACTTTATGTTTGTTTTTGAGATGCATTTTTAGATGCGTCCCAGCATCTCTATAAGAGGGTCTGTCTGTCCGTCCGTCCGTCCGTCCGTCCGTCCGTCTGAAACGCATTCGTCTGAAACGCATTCCTTCAATTGTTCCTTACTGTGGCCACAAGGCGGCAGAGTTGCCATTTTGGACCGGAGCGAATGCGTGCAAGCCAATTGTTCCTTACTGTGGCCACAAGGCGGCAGAGTTGCCGTTTTGAACCGGAGCGAATGCGTGCAAGCCAGAACATATTACCAAACAGGCAAGACGGCTGATGGCATTGTGAGACAACTGAGGGGGGCATTCAATTTTCGCCATTGTTTTGCGTTTGGACAATGGGAGGCAACTTTATTTTGGTTCGTCAGAAACTCGCGGAAATGAACGATTTAGAAGTCGGCAGGCAGTTTTTGACACAGATGTTTGTGCTCAGATAGAGAGGCGTTTGCATTGCATAACGCTCCACGGCATGGAACCGTAGTTAGTTGACAGGCGACCCGCAGCGCATACAGCTCTTCCTCTAAACGTTGACCTGTAACATTTGGTTATAGCTTTTCTCCTTTCAAAACATTTACATTTTCCTTTGTGCGTGGATAGAGGGGCGTTTGCATTGCATAACGCTCCACGACATGGAACTGTAATTAGTTGACAGGCGACCCGCAGCGCAGCTCTTCCTCTAAACGTGGACCTGTAACATACATTTGGTTAGCTTTTTTTCTTTCATAACATTCACATTTTCCTCCGCTTTTCTCCAGTCCACAAACTCGGGTTCAGAAGTCTGTGTGTAGCCTACGGGCCTCCCTTTTAATATTCCCAGCGACTTTACTTCTGCCTTTTCAGTAGTCAGTTTGCGCTGCGCACTGGAGCATGGTGCTCGAACTACGAGTAGACATCTGGGCCATTTGACATACGGTGTGTAAGCCTACTCGTAACCTACAGGGAGGTTCTTTCGTTGGTTCGTACCCCACAGGTGCTTTTCGCTGCGCTCAGAGAGAGCACAGGACATAACGCGTCTTTCGTAATTGCTTTGTAGTCGTTTGAATTTGGTAAACTCTGGCACGGGAGCTCACTGCTTTGTGCCTTGACGGTGAAGCTGGTTTTGAAAAATAAGCGCATAATTCACCTAAAGGGTGAACCCATAAGCACATGATTCACCCAAACGATTTTATTTATTTATTATTTGTCGATGTTTAGATTCTTTCCCACATGCACATGATGCTGAAATGGCGTGATACTAAAGGTTGATACTAATAAATGTCTGGTCATTTGTAATGTAGCCTACTTCATCTATGTGAAATTTGAAATCATATGGTTCTTTTCCAAATCCAAGAATGATAAGCTTATTATAGCCTAAACTGCAAAAAATAAAGCCATGTCTTGCCATTTTGCTGCCTGCCACATTATTTGGAGTGTCCATGATGACCAATAAACAAAAAGTACATCCTCAGGGGGGCGTTGACAGGTTAGGAGGAGGCCAGGGGGGTGTTTGGGGGGAAAAAATTGCATTGTTGGAACTGGCATAGAGGGACGCATCTGTTGTCCGCCTGTCGGCCTTGTTTTGATATTATGAGAAGGATGTAACAAGGACGTTTTTATCGGACCCAGTTATGACATACTATTATTGAAGAGACGTTCTGAAGAATGATGGACTTTCGGTAATGAAGCTAGCTCCTTGTGGTAACAAGCTGCCAGCGAGGTAAGCTTATGTCTGCTAATGTTGTGGTGTTTATTACATGTCATGTGTGTTGAAATATTGACTCGGTGCTTGTTTAATTTGAACCTCATCAGTTTAATTGCTGTTTGTTATTGTCAGTTTTCACGGGACCATGTGGAATAAAGACTACCCTGTAGTGTAAAAGAAAACGCCGTGTCTGCGTGTTACTGGGGAGCTACAGTGAAAACTCGATGTCAAGACCCAAGACGAAGCAAGCGCCAAGAAATCGCCCTCGCGTTCGTCAACGACCCTTCTGAGACAAGACGCACGAATGTTACTTCGCAGTTCACCGGACGGTGCAGGTGCTATTGTTTTGCTATCGTAACCTGCTCCTTTTGAACAGACTTTTCAAAGACTTCGTTTGAACTTTACAGGTACTCTTTTGAAAGGTGTCTGCCTACATAACAAGACTCTTGGTTTGGATTTGCATTTGAATGTGGCAATTTTCATGTCTATGACGTCTATGCATTTCTTGGTTAATAACTTTCAGTTTGATGTTAAGTTGTCTATCAAGGGTTACAAATCATTTCAATGACTTAATGTGGCTGTTATGCATGCCCACTTACATGTGTGTGATTAACCTAACAGCTATAACAGGTGCTCATTTAAACATGTTAAATGTTGAACAAGCTTACATTTACAATTATAACCTAAGTCTATAGACTTTAAGTTATATATAAAGTAAGCTGACTTAAGGTTAACATTAGTTTTGTTATAGGCCTAGCCTACTTATTTCACTTCCTTTGACAACCTAAGTTAACAAAGTGTTACCATTTAAAATGATTGCCGTTTTACTACATTTGGTTAGTACTAAGCTCAAAATAATGGAACTACTAACAGTACTAAGCTAAAAGTGAAATATATAATAGGACATTTACTAGTTAATTACCATTTACTAGTTATCACTTGCTCACCTTTTCATTATTTCTCTCTAACTTAGAAGAGTAATTTGAACGCTTATAGTGATAAAAACAGGAAAGGTCCATTAAAATGTCTGAGTTAGGTGCTTCAGTTGAGAATGACAAAGATAGTGTAACGCAGACCGTTCATACACTCGGCAAGGAAGATGCCACTGAGAAAGAAGAGCTTATCTTAGACGAGCCAGAGCAACCATGTGTGACTGAAGATGCGGCACTCGATCCCCACTGCTCACAAGATGTACTGCAAGGCCAAAGAGTCCGCAAGTTAACGGAAAAGGGCCAAGAACTGCAGGCAGAGCAAATAGGAAGACTTGAACGCAGATTCAACTCAAACTATGAAAAGTGGAAGGCACTTGTTAAAGATGCCAAACAAGCAGTTAAGGCATTTAGCTCAAGCACTGTGCTACAGGAACACACAGCTAAATTAAGAAAGGCCTCAACTGAATTAGAACAGATATATGAAGATATACGTCGCGTTCAAACACCACACCAAGACATACGTCGTAGAATAGACACTTGTGAAGAAATAACCAAGGAAATAATTGAAGCTGCAAATAGCTGTTTGGAGAGCAATGACCAAGATGAGTTTAGAAGTGCAAAGTCTTTAAAGCTAAGGCCTGCTACACAGAGTGTAAACTCTGGCCACTCAAGATCCGCGCCTCGCTCTCATGCCAGCTCAGTAATAAGCTCAAGGTCCTCAAACCGGTCATCGCTTAAGAGACAAGATGCAGCAGCTGAAGCTGCTGCCAATGAAGCTGCTCTAGAAGTCCTGCATGAGCAGGAACAACAATTTAAAGAATTACAGAGACTTGAAGCTGAAGATAAGAGACTTCAAGCAGAGCAAGAGGCTGCTGCTGCTCAGCTACGTGCCAAACAAGAGGCAGAAAGTGAAAGGAGAAGACAGACATTAGAAGCCAAGCGCAGAGAAATAGAACGATTGGAGACTGTCAAGAAAATAAAGGCTGCCAAGGCACGGGAGGTGGTGTATGCACAGAGTATATGCTCAGATGAAGAGATTGGTGAGCTACTGCATGGTGGTGGTTCTGTGAAAGTAAAGAAAGAGACTACACCTCAGAATAGCTCAAAACAGCAATCTGCCATTCCACAAGTAGTCACACATTCCACAAGCAAGAGGCCAGAAGTCAAGCTAGAAGATGACACCACAGCTCTTATAAGAGCTCTTGCAGAATCCGTGGTAGCAAATCGACTTCCTGTACCAGAGCCAGCAGTATTCAATGGTGATCCTCTCCGATATAATGACTGGAAAATCTCCTTTCAAACTCTCATTGATAGGAAGAACATACCAGGTGCAGAGAAAATCTACTATTTGCGAAAGTACATTGGCGGACCTGCTAAGAAGGCAGTTGAGAGCTACTTCATGCTGGGCACAGAGGCAGCCTACCTTTCTGCATGGACCATCTTAGAAGAAAGATATGGAAATCCATTCCTCATTGCCAAGGCTTTCAGAGACCGGCTAGCTGCATGGCCTAAACTAAATCCCAAGAACAGCCTTGAGTTACAGGAATTTGTGGATTTTCTCCGAAGCTGTGAGGCCGCCATGTCTCAGATCAAAGGGCTCAATGTGCTCAATGACTGTAATGAAAATCAAAAACTACTCACCAAACTTCCAGATTGGTTGACCTCAAGATGGAATAGAAAGGTTATGGAAGTGGAGGAGCTAAGTCAAACATTCCCAACTTTCAGCCAGTTTGTGGCATTTCTAACACGTGAAGCCAAGATTGCATGCAACCCTGTGACTTCTTTGCATGCTCTAAAACCAATCGAAGGTGAAAAGAACAGGACGCAGAGAATCAGAAGCCCCGCAAGAAAGGCATTAGCCATCAGTTCAGATGAGAAATCTGCACAAGCAAGCTGCATCCTCTGTGGCAAGGCCAACCACGGTCTAGACAACTGTCGCCGATTCATGGAAAGAGAGGTGTCTGAATGACACAAGTTCATACTAGAACATAAATTGTGCTTTGGATGCTTGAAACCAGGGCATCGCTCAAAAGAGTGTGAACAGAGAAAGACCTGTGACAAATGTGGCAAAAAACACCCCACATGCCTTCATGAAAATCGTAGCAGCGGTGCACGATTCCCACCAAGTGAACAGTCTGTGATAGCAGACACAGTAACAGAAGAGAGTACGGACAACATCCAGGATAAAGCAGACAGTGCGTCAAGCAGAGCAACGTCAAACAGAGTGCAAGGCGTCAGGGGCACTCATACCTCCACAGTGATACCAGTGTGGGTGTCAACGGCTCATGAACCAGACCATGAGGTTCTTGTGTACGCACTTCTTGACACTCAAAGTGATACAACATTCATTCTTAAAGAAACTGCTGATGCCCTAAATGCTAAAAGTGAGTCAGTGCAGCTGAAGCTGTCAACTATGGCCTCTAAGGACACTAGAATATCTTGTCAAAAGTTAACTGGTCTACAAGTGAGGGGATTCCACTCGAACAAAACCATTCCTCTGCCAGCAACATACTCCAGAGAATTCATCCCAGGTAATAGAGATCATATCCCTACGTCAAACACTGCGCAAGCATGGCCTCACCTTGAACACCTTTCAGATGAAATCGCTCCCTTGCAAAGTTGTGATATTGGCCTCCTTATTGGGTATAACTGCCCGCAAGCTCTTGCACCAAGGGAGGTAGTGTCAGGAAGGGAACACCAACCCTTTGCAATGAAGACAGACTTGGGTTGGAGTGTGATTGGCTACGGTGACCCTCAAGTTGACTGTGGAGATTTCATTGGAGTTAGTCATCATGTCCTTGTGAAGAAGGTGATGCCATGCCACCCCTTGTCGGATCTCGCAGATGAAGTTCATTTCGTCCACAGAATACAAATCAAAGAAGTTGTATCACCTTCAGAGATAATGAACATTCTTGAATCAGACTTTATCGAAAGAACCCCAGACGATGAGCACATGTCTCAGGAGGATCTTCGATTTCTGGCCAAAATGAAGAACGACATCAGATTAAAGACTGACGGGCATTATGAAATGCCACTACCATTCAAGCAAGAAAGACCCAAATTGTCACGGATCAGACAGACGACCAGAGGACCACAATTGCGTCACACAAGGGGATTTATTGAAGTTTTAGGGAAAGGGGAGTTGGAAGTGAGTGAGGGTTACAGGGGTTTCAGTGCTGAAGGATTACCGGGGTTACAGGGGTCCCAGTGGTCCGTCCAACATGCTGTGTGCGTGTCCCCCCCCAGTGGCAGTGAAGAGTCCAACGGAGCCGGTGGTGGGTGGTCCAGTAGTCCTGGTTGGGGGGGGGAACACAAACACAACAGCACGATGAAACAAGGCAGAAGTACAGTTCAAGAGAAATCCAAAATCGTTGTGAAAAGTCAGAAGGCTGGTCAGAATTACCGGGGTGGAAGAGTAGTCGGGAGTCGGGACAGGTGGAGCTAGTTTGGGTGAGTAGAGAGTGGTGAGCAGCACTGTGGCAGATAATTGAAACCAATTAAGGTGGTGAACTGGTGGAGTGAGATGGCTCATGACAGAACCCCCCACCCCCCAAGGGACGGCCCCAGAAGTCCCAAGAGCAACACCGCGCTGGGCGGGCGGAGGGGAGCAGGCGGCGGGCTAGAACTCCTCGGAATGGTCCGAGTGAACGTCCAGATCCTCGGAGGAAGGCGGAGAGCCATGATCGGGGGACGGGACAGGGTCTGGGACAGGGTCTGAGACAGGGCCAGGTGCAGGACAGAAGGCAGAGCGGGCAGGACGGCCAGGGGCCCCCCTGAGGCGGCCCCTACGGGTCACAGGCACTGGAACAGGGTCAGGGCTAGGCACAGGACGAGAAGTCGGGTGGGAAGGACGGTTAGGAGCCCCTCTGGGGCGCCCCCTTCGAATTGCAGGTTGATCAGGATGTAGCCGGTGGAAGGCGGTGATGAGAGTCCGATCCACAATTCGACCAGACGGCACCCAGGTCCTCTCCTCAGGTCCATAGCCCTCCCAGTCGACGAGGTACTGGAGACCCCTACCCCTTCTCCTGGACCGAAGCAGGCGGCGGACGGTGTACACTGGGCCACCATCGACGAGTCTTGGAGGAGGAGGAGGAGGTGCAGCAGGGACCAGAGGACTCACGTGAATGGGCTTGATCTTAGACACATGGAAAGTGGGGTGCACCCTCATGGAATTAGGCAATTGGAGCCGGACAGCAGTCGGACTGATCACCTTCTCGATAGGGAATGGGCCTAGGAACCGAGGTGCCAGCTTACGTGACTCCACCCTAAGTGGGAGGTCCTTGGATGATAACCACACCCTTTGGCCCACACGGTAGGTGGGAGCAGGACTTCTCCGGCGGTTGGCCCCAGCCATGTACCTGGCAATGGACTTGAGGAGTGTGGCACGGGCTTGTGACCAGGTGCGTCGACATCGGCGGGCAAAGGCGAGTGCAGATGGGCAGGTAACCTCCCCTTCCTGGCTGGCGAATAGAGGAGGCTGGTATCCATAGACACATTGGAAGGGGGACATACCGATGGCAGAGCAGGTCAGAGAATTATGTGCATACTCCACCCATGTCAACTGCTGCGACCAGGAATGGGGGTTGCGGGATGACATGCATCGCAGTGCCTTCTCGAGCTCCTTATTTGTGCGCTCTGACTGCCCATTGGATTGGGGATGGAATCCGGAGGTCAGACTGACTGTGGTTCCCAGCAGGTGGCAGAACTCCATCCAAAAGGCAGAGGAGAATTGTGGGCCTCGGTCAGAAACTACATCCTTGGGCAGTCCATGGATACGGAAGACGTGTTCCAGGACCACCTGGGCGGTCTCCTTGGCGGTTGGGAGCTTGGGAAGGGAAACGAAGTGTGCCATTTTGCTGAAGCGGTCAACTATGGTTAGAATGACCGTCATGCCACTGGAAGGGGGTAGCCCCGTGACAAAGTCAAGGGAGATGTGGGACCAGGGGCGTGTGGGCACAGGCAGAGGCTGCAGCAATCCGGCTGGGGGCTGGCAGGACGACTTGTTTTGGCTGCAGGTGGGACAGGCCTGGACGAATTCCCGTACATCCTTTCTCAGAGAGGGCCACCAGAACCTCTGGTCGAGCAGGTCGTAAGTACGGTTAGCGCCAGGGTGACAAGCTAGACGGGAGTCGTGGCCCCACTGAATGACCTGGGACCTCAGGTTTTTGGGGACAAAGAGGCGGTCAGCTGGGCAAGCGCTGGGACCTGGCTGGTTACGGAGAGCTTTCAGCACCTGTTCTTCGATATCCCAGGTCAGAACTGCTACGATGCAGGGGCTGGGCAGAATTGGCACAGGATCCTTGGAGGGGGTGTCATCCTTCTGGAATTGGCGGAAGAGGGCGTCTGGCTTGGTGTTACGTGATCCAGGCCGGTATGACAGAGTAAAGTTAAACCTTTTGAAGAACAGGGCCCAGCGGGACTGCCTTGAGTTCAACCGTTTGGCTGTGCGGATGTACTCCAAGTTTTTATGATCAGTCCAAACGAGGAATGGGACGGTGGACCCCTCCAGCCAGTGACGCCATTCTTCAAGGGCAAGCTTTACAGCTAGCAGCTCTCGGTTCCCTATGTCGTAGTTGCACTCTGAGGGGGACAACCGACGTGAGAAAAAAGCACAGGGATGGAGCTTCTTATCCTCCGCAGCCCACTGGGAAATTACAGCCCCGACTCCCACATCAGAGGCGTCTACCTCCACAATGAATTGGCGGTCCACATCGGGCATCTGGAGGATGGGAGCGGAGGTGAACCTAGCCTTGAGGATGCTGAAGGCTTTGTCAGCTGCTGGGGTCCAGGTGAAGGGTTGCTTGGTGCTGGTTAGAGCAGTGAGAGGAGCAGCAACGGTACTGTAATTGCGGACAAACTTTCTATAAAAGTTGGCAAACCCCAGGAACTGTTGCAACTTCTTTCTGTTCTCTGGGACTGGCCATGAAGTGACTGCTGATACTTTGGCTGGATCCATTTGAATACTTCCTTCTGCCACGATGTACCCCAGGAAGGCCACTGTCTTGACGTGAAACTCACATTTTTCCGCCTTCACATAAAGGGAATTCTCCAGGAGTCTATGAAGGACTTGCTGGACATGGCGGGTGTGTTCAGACAGGTTTCTGGAGAATATTAAAATGTCATCAAGGTAAATGAAGACAAATTTGTTTAACATGTCCCGTAGCACGTCATTCACAAGGGCCTGGAACACAGCAGGAGCATTGGTGAGGCCAAAAGGCATAACTAGATACTCGTAATGGCCTGTTGGTGTATTGAAGGCAGTTTTCCATTCATCCCCCTCCCGGATCCGCACTAAGTGGTAAGCGTTTCTGAGATCCAACTTTGTAAAGACAGTGGCTCCCTGGAGCAATTCAAAGGCAGAGGAGAGCAAAGGCAGAGGGTAACGGTTCTTTACCGTGATGTCGTTGAGTCCCCTGTAATCGATGCAGGGGCGAAGAGATCCGTCTTTCTTCCCCACAAAGAAAAAGCCAGCACCAGCAGGAGAAGAAGACGGGCGGATTAACCCTGCAGAGAGACAGTCATTGATGTAGTCCTCCATGGACTGTCTTTTGGGGGCAGACAAAGAATAGAGGCGGCGTCTGGGATGAGCTGTTCCAGGGAGGAGGTCGATGGCACAGTCGTACGGTCGGTGAGGGGGCAGAGATGTGGCCCTGGCTTTGTTAAACACTTCTCTGAGACCATGGTAACACTCTGGGACACTGGAGAGGTCAGGAGCGGAGTTGGTTGGTACTGGTCGAGGGGGTAGTGCAGCAGCAAGTAGGTAGGTTCGATGGCAGTCCTCTCCCCACTCCCTGATCACCCCGGTCACCCAGTCGAGCTGAGGATTGTGCCGGCGGAGCCATGGGTAACCCAGGATGAGGGGTTGGCCTGGAGAGTGGAGCAGGTGAAACTGGATGGCTTCTTGATGGTTTCCAGACAGGCTCATCAAGACAGGGGCTGTGACATGAGTGACCGATCCAAGTAAGTGTCCGTCCAGTGCCCGGGCAGGAATAGGGGGTGTCAAGCGGAGGTTCTCCAGTCCCAGTTGGTGAGCCAGCTTGATGTCCATGATGTTGGCTTCAGCGCCCGAATCTACCAGAGCAGCCAGGGTGTGAGAGGAGATAGAGAGACGGAGGTGAACTTGGTCGGAGGACTGGACAGTCATTGAGCTCAACCGGACTCCCCCTATGTCCGATGAGCTTCGGCTTTTAAAGGGCAGGTTGCAACACGATGTCTCTCACCTCCACAGTAGAGACAGAGGATTGAGGAGAAGCGGCGCTGGCGCTCGGCAGGAGAGAGAGAGGCTCGTCCAATTTCCATAGGCTCAGACTGGTCAAGCTGGCTTGGTTGAGAAGCAGGAGATGGCAAAGGCCCAGTCAAAGTTCTCTGAATGCCGGTGGTTGGTGGATTTTGTGGTTGGTGGATTTTGTTGGTGGATCTCTCATGACGGCGAGTCTGTATTCTCCTGTCGATCCGGACAGCCAGTGCGATGGCTTCATCAAGGGTGGAAGGCAGTTCATGGGAGACCAACTCGTCCTTGATATAGTCGGCCAAGCTGTGGAAGAATGCGTCCACCAAGGATGGTGTGTTCCAAGAACTCCGTCTGGCCAAGGTTCTGAAGTCAATCGAATGGTCGGCGACTGTACGTCTGCCTTGACGAATGGTGAACAGTTCACGGGATGCCTCTGCGGTTGGTGAATCCAGGTCAAATACCTTCAGCATCTCCTCAGCAAACAGGTCAAAGGTTGCACATGCCGGGGTTTGACGTTCGAACTCTGCCGTTCCCCAGAGTCGAGCTCGGCCAGTCAGGTGAGTAATGGCATATCCGACTTTAGCCCCTTCAGTGGCGAAGGTTCTTGGCTGCAAGGAGAATTGAAGTCGGCAGCTGACCAGGAACGGCCGGACCTGGGTTGGATCACCGTTGAACCGCTCTGGGTTTCCAATCTTGGGCTCTGGTGCATTGGCAGCAGCTGCAGTGACCGGTGCAGATGAGTCGGGGGCTGGATTGGTGGGCAGAGTGGCTGGAGCTGGACCGGTGGGCAGAGTGGCTGGAGCTGGGCCGGCGGGCAGAGTGGCTGGAGCTGGGCCGGCGGGCAGAGAGGCTGGGGTAAGGTTGGTGAGGAGTTGCATGATCATGCCGAGTTGTTGTTGCTGATACTGGACCTGTTGCTGTTGCTGCTGGAACTGCTGCTGTTGCTGCTGGAACTGTTGATGCTGTTGGTGGCCGACCTGAAGGAGGGAGGCAATGTCGCCAGTCATGCGGTTCACCTCTCTCTCATTGTGTTCCAGACGTTGCATGGCAGTGGGTTGCTCAGGTTAGTCGGTTTCCATGGTGGCAGGAGTGTGCGCTGGGTCCATGGTGGTCAGACCGTACTGTCACGGATCAGACAGACGACCAGAGGACCACAATTGCGTCACACAAGGGGATTTATTGAAGTTTTAGGGAAAGGGGAGTTGGGAGTGAGTGAGGGTTCCAGGGGTTTCAGTGCTGAAGGATTACCGGGGTTACAGGGGTCCCAGTGGTCCGTCCAACGTGCTGTGTGCGTGTCCCCCCCAGTGGCACTGAAGAGTCCAACGGAGCCGGTGGTGGGTGGTCCAGTAGTCCTGGTTGGGGGGGGAACACTAACACAACAGCACGATGAAACAAGGCAGAAGTACAGTTCAAGAGAAATCCAAAATCGTTGTGAAAAGTCAGAAGGCTGGTCAGAATTACCGGGGTGGAAGAGTAGTCGGGAGTCGAGAAGGCAGAAGGCAGGTCTTGTTTTCCGGGGAAGAAGAATTGTCAGGGTACAGGCGGGTCCGGGGTCACAAAGGAGTAGTCAGGTAGAATTGCGAGCAAACAGGTTCAGGGTGTGAGCTTTGCAGACGATCTGACAAAGTAGAGCTGAAAGACAAGGCTTTAAATACTGGGAGAGGTTAGTGGGTAATGTAGCGCAGCTGGCAGAGTAATCAGAGGAGAGCAGGGCAGAGACAGGTGGAGCTAGTTTGGGTGAGTAGAGAGTGGTGAGCAGCACTGTGGCAGATAATTGAAACCAATTAAGGTGGTGAACTGGTGGAGTGAGATGGCTCATGACACAACTTACCTAACAATAAGTCTTGTGCCATGCATCGTCTTAGGTGTCTGGAAAGAAAATTGAAAAGGAATCAACAGTATTACAAAGATTATACAACCTTCATGAATGAGACAATAGCGAGTGGAGATGCAGAGAAAGTCCTGGAGCAAGACTTGCACAAAGGCCCAGTTTGGTACATTCCACACCAGTGGCGGCTCCTGCCATTTTTTTCAGGTGGTGCAATTTCCACCCGTTATGCCAATAAACACCATAAAGTCCACCGGACTGAGGTATATTTGTTTAGGTATCAAGATCATGTCCCTAACTTGTTTGTGACTATAAATCCAGATATCAGATATCAATTTTAGGCAATACCTATTTTATTCACCAGATGGCAACACTGAGCTAGTTAAGGTGTCAAACTAGGGAAATGATATTGAGAAACCTTCAAAGCAAAACAATAGCCAGTATATCATTTGCCAACAACACATTTACCATCATTTATGTATTTCCCTCATTATTACAGAATCCTATAAAATAAGTAATAAACACATAACCTCCTAATTGTAAACAATGCATGTTTTGTTTCGAAAGAATGCAATTAAAGTGATGGCATATAAATTCAAGTCATGTAATTATTGAAGTTTTGGAGAAAAAGAATAAAGAAAGAAAAGCATAACCAATGGTCAAACAAACATGGTTAAGTGAAGATTACTTATGTGAGATTACACTGCACCATTAAACATAAATAATGTGTCATTGAACATTCTGCTATTATTGTCATCCTTACATAAAATATTTCAACCATTACAAGCAAGTCAATGACTGAGCACAAAAGGTGAAGTTATTTAGCTACATAAGGATTCTTCCAACTTGGCTTAAGTTGGAAGAATGAACTACAGTATATGCATTGGAGCTAGCAGCACCTAATCATTATATTGATCCCATCACCATTCTTATTTCATTCATTCTGAACTAAAAACTGGAAATGTGCTTAATTCACAAGAATTGAGAGAGAGAGAGAGGATGTCAAATTCAAATGTTTTACTGAATAAAAAAGGTATTTGAACAAAGGCACAATGGTAGACAAGCAAGATACAAAGAGAAGGGTGTCTAAAATATGTTATCACAGTTCACAATGCTCTGTGGGTAGCAGTAAAAGTCCAAATACAGAAATATAACACACAGAAGATACAATGATAAAATATATCAAACAACATCCAATGTCCACATACAAGCAGCTAGTAAAGTGCCAGTGCACCTCAGCATCCCCTACACTCAGGGTTTTCGTAGATGAGGGAGAGCTCTGTGTGCAGCTTTGCTTGATCCAATATGGGGTATGCCTTCGCATGTAGAGCATGAGCACCAAACAGATCTCCTTGCAGCAAGGTGGCACTAACCAGGGTGTCAGTGAAGGAAAAACCCTTCTTGCAGTCAAAACGGTGTCACAGATCTCTTTGACCATCCTTTGCTTCTCTTCCTCTCCCAAGGCTGTTCTTGCTCGTTTGGTAGATGGTTCTCCCTGGACCTGGTGATGTGAGGTGGAGTCCCTGAATGCAAGAAAATACAATATACAATAGGTTTTGTAAGTTGGGCCATTTGCTGTTGAGTAGTCTTCATTCTACTTAAAAGACAGTTATTTCACTGTATCCTTTTAACAACATCAAACACACACACAGAACTCTTTAGTTCACAACTTTTCTTTCATTTTGTGTGTCCATAAAGGATTTTAATCTAGTATAGCCATTTCAGCAAACTAGACTACACGGCACACCTCATGCTACATTTAAATAACTTAATCATTATTGCTTTAAGCACATTTCAATTAATATGTAGTTATAAATATATTCTTACCTATGACCAGCACACTGCTTGTGAACCTCTGGAGGGCCCTTCGAGTGACGACCTGATCGAGAATGCTGGTCAGCCTGGGTGGACCGTGGAAAAAAAAAATTTGAGATCCCACTCAGCTATGGCTGAAAACTTGAGACAGCTGTCCGTGTGATTCCTTGCTTTCTCGTGCCTCTTAACTTTGTCCGAGAGCCTATTTTAATGTCCAGGCTGTACCGTCTGCCGTGTTGTTTTCTGGGTGGAAGCAAAGGCAAGGGTAGCAAAAAAGTGCATTGGCTACACAGCCGGCTAGCCAGGGGTTTCGGAGGTACCAGTTCTTGTTGAAAGATCGTGTGTAGGACTCCTCCACTTTCGAAGACACTTGCTTGGCATTTCAGGTCTAATGGTCCTATCTGTTTGATCGTTGCTTTCTCCGCATTTGTAGTACGACGAAAGGGCACTTCTTTCAGAGACACTGCCGTATTCTCGCACTCAACACTCGCCATCTTGTTTGTAGAATGCTCATCATGCTCCCGCGCAAGTTGCAACATGCAGATGACGAAAGCACGTCGTTTGTGCGAGCACATAAACCCTCATAGAAAATGTATTGGGGGCCTGATTTTTGAAAAAAACTGACGTACCATTACTGTCAATGGGAGAGCTCTAGTGCGACTCCGAGCTTGACAGAAATCGCCCCAAATGGGCGTGGTACCACCAGGCGCGACATTAATCTGATTGGACAATGACCAACCAGTTTGACTACAGAAGACTAATCACCATCCCTAGCAACGAATGTTACATTAAAAAAAAACCCAAACATCTGTGTTTGGTAGTGCGTCGCACAAATCGCCCCTATGGAGGAGCCGCCGTTGTTCCACACCGTGGGGTGTACCATCCTCAGAAGCCCGGTAAGATACGTGTCGTTTTTGACTGTGCTGCGAAGTTTCAACAGACTTCTCTGAATGATCATCTCTTGACTGGTCCTGATTTGACAAATGCCTTAGTAGGAGTACTGTGCCGTTTTCGCAAAGGACCTGTGGCTCTTATGTGCGACATCGAACGTATGTTCCACCAGTTCCATGTCAAGAAAGAAGATCAAGATTATCTGAGATTCCTCTGGTGGGATGGTGGTAACCTGGAGACACAGCCTTCTATCTACAGGATGAAAGTTCATCTGTTTGTCGCAGCGTCCTCACCAGGCTGCGCCAACTTTGGACTTAACCCTTTTACTGCCGTCGTCGCAAAATTGCGACAGGTCGCGGTATTGAATTAGGTGGGCTGTCACGTCGAATAGAGTGTAAAATCTTGTCCATACTCCTTTCCACTGGGTGGCAGACATGTGGTACTTCAATCCTTTCTAAGAATTTCGACCCCTCTTAGTGCATTTTTTTCGAGTAATTTCCATCTGAAAACCCAGACGCGGAAGTTGCGTTGCAAGTCACTATTTCAAAACAAAGGAGGATCGGCGTTGTGAGATTGTGCACATAATTTCCTCTAATTCAAGCCCAAATACATTCCAAATGCAAGTTGTCTTGGTGGTTTATGTTTAGTGACATTATATTTTCCCACAAGTTGATTGTATATGTGTAGACATTTATAATATGGCCTTAGGCAATGCGTCTCCTATTGCTAGCTTAGCCGTGGCTACAGAGAAGAACAGCCAATTCGAATAGGCAGAGAAATAGATCCCCTTGCCAAACACAGGGAAACATGGCGTCAGTTTTACATACATAAACAGTTTTACAAACATAACTGATCCTAACCACAACTCAATGGAAAGTTTCGGGATTGAGAGAAGTGGTTTGTTTGGAGACTTCATTACGTAGGGGAGTTCCCATTTGAACACACGCGACGCGAAGGCGAAGCCCTGTTCCAGGCGAGCTGAACCCATGCGACTGGTTTCATTCACTGAATAAATCTGAAGCAAGTTGGCCTGCCCCCAGACGACAACTTTTCATGATGTTTTGTGTGCAATGCAATTGCGTATTTCGCCCCTCAAGTAATTGCAGCCATTATTATAAGAAAAAAGATGTTGCTGCTGAGATTGCAACACAGACGATCAATCGGCTGTTTGGGACCTCCCCTGTCAAACACAGAAACACGGTGTAGACCTAGGAAACATGATCCTGAACACAAACTAATGAACATTTGCGGGGTTGTGAGAATGTGTTTGCTTGGCGATTTGTAAATGGTTACGGGGGATTTCCTTAGAACATGCGAGAAACGTTTATTGTCATCCAAACCCACAGGGCGATATGCGTAATTTCACTGAATAAACCTCCAAATAGGCAACCACTATTTCTATGTCGTACGTTTTATATGCAATACAATGCCATATGTCGCCCCTAAAGTGATTGCAGTCATCATGTGTTCATCGAAATAGGCTATATTTCACTTGGTGGTGAACTTTGACGTGCGTCTTCCCCTAAGCTGGAGTAGGCGAAACAGCGAAAACATAAAGATAACGTATGTCATTTCCCTCTATGAAAGACCGTAAGGAAAACCACTGCTACAAAAAAGAATGGATTATCCTGTTAGACGTTGTACATTCCGTAGAAATTCGATACATGGCTTGGGGAAATATCCGCGTGTTTTTTTTTTTTTTTTACCGTTGCGCACGGCGAAATGAAGACGCATACCCTATAACACGAATATTTTAGACTTGTTGAAAACTGAGCTGGTCGCCGTGGTTGGACTGTCTTTATTAGAGTTTGTCATGTCACTAAAGCAGCATGGAAGAGGGGGCGGAACCGGAGAGACTGGAGAGGAAAGCGCTGCGCTATGCGTGAGGGAGGATGGTGCCGCTTCTGATCGCCTTCAGATGGCCGACTTTAGGTGTTACTTATAAAGTATAGGCCTAGTATAACGTGATAACGTCGGCCTAATTGGGCTGTGTGTATTTTCGATCCATGTCTGTATGCCTAACAGTAGCCTATGATACCAAAATGAATAGAAGCAGTTTATAAGTCAATAGAGCTGAGATAACAGGAGAGGTGATGCTGATTTGCTCCGCCTCTCCACCCCTTTTCCTGAAACTGATTTCACAGGGGTACACCTCATGATACAAATTAGGCCTTTTTTATGCCCATTATCTTGACACTGTGCCCATTAGTTCTGTGAAATGTAAGTGACAATCTGTAACATTCATTCACTGAGCTATGCTGATGATCATCCAGGATGATCCTATGCATACAGAGGTCACTGCCCCTGCGCCTTATCCAAATAGCCTACAGTAGCCTATATAGGTCACAGGTGTAGTAAAATAGGCTATATAGGCATATATGTGTACTGAATATGTGTGCTTACCCTGTCTGAGAAAGGTTTTCACAGACTAAAAAGTCACAGGTAGATGCAAACACTTTTGGCACTCCAGGCAACAACCTCCCAGTTATTCCGTTTCTTGCTAGTTATTATTATTACAATATTATTTAAAATATTTACTATATGTTAGGCTTAAAACTACTTTTTTACTTGACCATAATGTATGTGCACAACATGACAGTAATGGGATGCCACATATTTCTAAATAAATTAAATAATCTATTGAAAATCTATTGAAAATTATCAATATTTTCCATTACTAATTAAAAATTCAAAATGGCCGCCCCATATGACGTCATAATATGCTAATTAGGTATGCATATTTACTCCCAAAATAAACTTTGGGTCTTCCTCAACATTTTTGTAATTTACAGTTAGGCTCTATCTGTTACCACTGTCCAGCCACAGACTGTTGAATATGTGATGCCCAAATCGAGCATTTTCACCAAAATAACATTGGCATTAAAAGGGTTAAGCACATTGCTGTCACAGGACGTGGATTGGTCAGTGATGACACTGTCCGGTTCATACAAAGGAACTTTTATGTAGACGACGGTCTTACGAGCACAGACACAAAGGACCAGGCCATACAATTAGTCAAGGAAGCGAGAGACCTCTGCAACATGGGAAAACTCCACCTTCACAAGTTTGTCTCAAACTGCAAGGAGGTACTGGACACAATCCCTGAAAACGAACGTGCAGAAGGCACAAAGGACCTGAATCTGGCATTTGGAGGGCCCCAAGTAGAACGAGCCCTTGGGGTTCAATGGTGTGTGGCGTCTGATCAATTTCAGTTCAAGGTAGCTGCCAAACACAATCCACTTACCAGAAGAGGGATCTTGTCCACAGTGGCATCACTGTATGACCCACTTGGCTTTGTAGCACCGTACATCTTGATAGGAAAGCAGATCCTGCAGCAAATGTGTCGAGACAAGCTTGGTTGGGATGATGCCTTGCCTGAAGACCTTAAGCCATTGTGGGAATCTTGGCTAACGGACTTAACTCACCTCTCTGACATCTCGATCTCAAGGTGCTACACTCCCAAAGACTTCATTGTCCAACATTATGAGCTCCACCATTTCTCGGACGCCAGTACATCAGGCTATGGAGTGTGCTCATATCTCAGAGCAGTAAGCGCAACAGGGAAGGTTCATTGCTCCTTGGTCATGGCGAAGGCAAGAGTTGCACCTACCAAGGTCACTACTATACCAAGATTGGAGCTTTCAGCAGCAGTTACAGCTGTTCGTATCAGTGACTTACTGAGGAGAGAACTTGAGATTGAATGCCTGTGTGAATTTTTTTGGATAGACTCTAAGGTGGTCATCGGATATATCAACAATGATGCCAGAAGGTTTCACGTCTTTGTGGCTAACCGGGTGCAGCGTATCAAACAAAGTACAGAACCTGCTCAATGGCGATATGTGGCTTCTGAGGACAACCCTGCGGACTATGCGTCTAGGGGCCTTGCAGCACAGCAGCTTAAAGTCTCCAACTGGTTCACAGGCCCAGCATTTTTGTGGCAGAAAGACCTTCCATCTGAAGATGTTATGGTGGGAGAAATTTCAAGTGCTGATCCAGAAGTCAAAGAGGCTTATGTTCATGACACCCAAGTCCAAGAAGATGTTTCACTTTTGGACCGTATCCACAAGTTCTCAGACTGGTCGAGACTTGTCAGGGGTGTAGCTAGACTGACACGCAGAGTAAAGCAAGCCAAGGGCCTCCAGGAAAAATCAAATGGCACTACAACTTTGGATGAAAGGAGAGAAGCAGAATCGATGCTTATAAAGATGGTCCAAAGGGACAACTTTTCTCAAGAAATACAGCACTTGAGAAATCGCAACAATGAGCATACCAAAATTGAGAGCAATCTGGAGAGATTAAGTCCATTCGTGGACAAGGAAGGTGTCCTCAGAGTAGGTGGGCGCTTGACACATGCAGCCCTCCATCCACATGTGAAGCATCCCGCGATCCTTCCACGAGACAGCTACTTGACATCACTCCTCATAAAGCATTATCATGAGCGAGTACACCATCAAGGACGCGGTTTGACTATGAACGAGCTCCGTGCTAATGGGATATGGATCCTTGGATGCAGTAAGGCTGTCTCATCACACATCTACAAGTGTACCCGATGCAGGAAGTTAAGAAGGTGCCCAGAACAACAAAAGATGGCTGATCTCCCTACAGAGCGCACAGAAGAGTCCCCTCCCTTCACCTATTGTGGGATGGATTGTTTCGGACCATTTTACATCAAGGAAGGCAGGAAAGAGCTCAAGCGCTACGGACTACTACTTACCTGCATGGCTTCAAGAGCAGTGCACATTGAAATGCTCGATGATCTTTCTACCGACTCCTTCATTAACGCACTTTGTGCGACCATTTCTATTCGCGGACCAATTCGTCAGTTGAGGTGTGATCAAGAGTTTGCTGAGGCATTAGCTGAAATGAAAGAAGAGAAGTTCAGAGGAGAAGGATGCGAGTTTATTATGAATACACCAGCTTCGAGTCATATGGGCGGAGTCTGGGAAAGACAAATACGTACAATCAGAAGTGTCTTAACATCCATTCTAGAGCAGTCATCCAGACAACTTGACTGTTCTTCTCTCAGAACATTTTTGTATGAAGTCATGGCTGTTATTAACAGCAGACCTTTAACCACTGATTACCTCTGTGATGCTTCTTGCCCAGAGCCACTGACTCCTAACCACATCTTGACTATGAAGTCCACAGTAATTGCTCCACCTCCTGGGCAATTCGTCAAGGAAGACCTTTATCTTCGCAAAAGATGGCGTCGTGTTCAGTTCCTAGCCAACAGTTTCTGGTTGCGATGGAAGAAAGAATATCTCTTGAATCTTCAGCAGCGGCAGAAGTGGACCAAGGAACGAAGAAATGCACAAGTTAATGACATTGTTCTTCTGCTGGATGACATGGCCCCACGCAGTCAATGGAAGTTGGCCAAAGTCACTGAAGTGCTGCCAGGAATGGATGGAAGAGTGAGGAAGTTGAAACTCTTGATTAGTGATCCTACACTTGATTCCCAGGGTAGACGTACGTCCAAACCCACTTACCTTGAGCGGCCTATTCAGAAGACTGTCACACTAGTGGAAGCAGATTGAAGGTCTGAGTTACACTTAATCTTGTCATTCTTAGTCTGAGATGTCATTAATCTTTAATCAATAAATAATGTATAAATAAGGTATAACAAATACATTCATCACAAAGTTCATGGAGCTTCTCATTAAGAAATCTTTTTAAAATCACAGAAGATTTTGGTGGGAGTATAACTGTCATCAGTTACTTAAATAGTGTGAATAATACTTCCATATATATAAGTTAATATTTTTCTTATGTTTGGTCATTGTGGGTATGGGTTCTATGGTGCACCGTATTTCTGTACTGCATTGGGGCGGAACTATGTTTTGAACATACTTTCCGGGGGGCATAATAAAGAAATGCAAATAAGGGAATATCAAGAGGGAAACGGTAACTCAGTCTTCTTGTATAACAGAACCAAAGAAGGACACTTTATGTTTGTTTTTGAGATGCATTTTTTTGATATTATGAGAAGGATGTAACAAGGACGTTTGTATCGGACCCAGTTATGACATACTATTATTGAAGAGACGTTCTGAAGAATGATGGACTTTCGGTAATGAAGCTAGCTCCTTGTGGTAACAAGCTGCCAGCGAGGTAAGCTTATGTCTGCTAATGTTGTGGTGTTCATTACATGTCATGTGTGTTGAAATATTGACTCGGTGCTTGTTTAATTTGAACCTCATCAGTTTAATTGCTGTTTGTTATTGTCAGTTTTCACGGGACCATGTGGAATAAAGACTACCCTGTAGTGTAAAAGAAAACGCCGTGTCTGCGTGTTACTGGGGAGCTACACGGGGAAGCAGCTGTGTTTCAGGGTAGCATGTGGTTTAACGCTGTAATACGGGTTAATGTGGGTAAAATCCACATTTAAAACGAGTAGCCAAGGCATGTGATGAGAGAAAATGACATTTGAGACAAGCATCCAACGAAATGAAAAGTAATGTCAACATGCAGCCTCTCTGCACTCGGATTCTCCTCCCTTCGCACTAAACTGGCAAACATGTTCTCTCACAATGCTTTTAATGTTTTGTGCACTACATATGGACACATGGGACATTGTTGACATGTTGAAGTGAACTTTCTTCAATGTGCATGGCGGAGCACACACTCGCACACACCCTGCACGCACTGCACTGATCAACACACTTTAATCAGTCAATCTGCGAGGCGGAAGCGCACACCGTTTCAACTTTGACTTTGGGGAAGAGATTGTTTAGTGGGATGTTAATTTAAATGCTTTTCATTTTCATTTGCTAGCTTTAGATTTTTTGTGTATGGTAGCCTATTAATATGTGGCATCTGTGTGCAGATGGAAACCGTTTTGTGTTAGGCTGTAGCCTACCTTAATTCGGCCGAGGCTACTTTTAGTTAACCGCAGCGTAAAGGTCTTTGCATGGACGAATGAAATGATGATTGAATAATAGCTGGCCAGTATTGCAGGGAGTATTAAACCCAGTGTATGTTGGGGTTTGGCAGAGCAAGGAAGAGAGCGGCATCTGTGATAAACCGCTTCGAAATGTGTGCGTAAAACCTGCTGTTAACCAGTGTTGCCGCATTAAAAAAAAGCTTTGTTTGATTTCGTGTTTGTATTTTACTTTGACGTTGCCTATAGTCCTCAGTTTATGGTTATTTTCTGTTGACCTCCTACACATTTTCGTTCTGTCATGTAGGGTATTGTAAATAAATCGACCGTATTTTGATCATTTTGATTTCGGACTTAATATACCCCTTCAATCACCCCTCTCCAATTGCAAACTTTACCCTGGTAGAAGGAGCATTCGCTAGCCTGCACGTACTCGTTAAGGACTTATTGTCTGACTGATTTTGGCTGCTGCGAATAAGGTATATTTTTATATATATAAAAAGGGCCTATCACCGTTTTGGCTGAATGCTGACACCACGGACCATGATGACCATTGCAGTCTTGCCACGGGTCTTGAACAGTGCGCACTCTTTCCGATTAAGATTGCTTCTTCTGAGAAGGCAACTGGCTACCGCAGGAGAGGGGAAAGGTGGCAATATTATCCTCAAGCGTGTTAGATAAATCGTGTTTAGCCTATCGCAGATGAGGTTTTTGAATATTTTGTAATGCATGGGACATTGACAAGGAAAGGTAGCTATGATATCCTCGTGAATAAGTCTTCGACTTTTCAAAATGCCTCCTCTCAACATTCAACATGTAAATTGGTTATTCTGGTTAGTCCAACGCTATCCTGGCAGGAAAATCATTCGTAGGCACTACTCAGCAATTTTGTCTGTTGGTTTTTGTCTGCTGCAAAGTAGGATAGATCAGACCTCCAGGTCTTCATAAAAACCATCTACCACCGCTGTGATAATTTGACTACGGACACCGCTGAACATTGAACAGTTGTTTAGACTACAGTAGGCCTGTTGACGATTGCAGTCATGCCACTTGCCTTGAACTGCGCGCTCTCCTCCAGTTGATGCGTGACAGCCAGATGAGAAGCGCAAAGGTGGGGGCTATCCGCGGTCGCGGAGGACAGGTGTCAATATCACACACACACACACACACACACACACACACACACACACACACACACACACACACACACACACACACACACACACACACACACACACACACTGTATTCCCCAACATGTTCCACGAACTTTAAACTTTTGTGGAAACTTATTCCCATTAAAGTTTTAGTTTTGTGACCATATGTTTTATGTAAATACTACATACATGCATGCATATGCAGGACACAAAATCTTTCAGAAGATGATCAAAAACTTTGAAATGACTGAAAAGATTGAAAACTTTAATTCCATAATTAGATTTTTAGTTTTTATCAGCCCAAGTCAAGTATGTACTCCAAACTCTAAAATGCACAGAAACAATGGTTTACACAAAAGATTTGAGTTGAAAACTAAAACGTTTGTGTAAGTCTTACATAAAATCAGACATGTTAGGTGAAAACAAATGTTATGAGAAAAAATAAAATCTTGAATGTTTTAGTAGCTGCTACTCAAAGATCTAACATGCTCCATTGACATAAATATTTCGAGAATGGTGCAAAAATCAATGCAATTATTACTAAGCAGACAGTTAAATTTTTTAAGTAAACAAGCACAGCATTGTTTAGCTATATTGGCTCTAAGTTTTTGATTCCAAAATTAAAAGTTTTATGTTTTCCCATTTTAGAGCCCAAAAAAAATCTTGGTTGGTTTATTGATTGGTTGGTTTATACTAATGCACTAGGCTACCACCCCTCTGTTTAAACCAAATATAACATGAGCTTTAATTCCACAAACATGAACAATGCTTTATATCAAGTTTTTTTTTTATTTTGTTCCATGTGGTTGACAAACAAAAACAGTAGACAATAACACAACAATCATACAATACACAACAATCTAAATCTAAATCTAAAATTTAGACCACACAGTCAACAGTCAATATATTACAAAAGAATCAACCTCAACACATTAGGCAATTTAGTCATTTATTTGTTGTCCATTTCTGAATCTTTTATTAGGAGTTGGTGGCTGAAGGAGATCCATATAGCCTAACTTAAAAATAACATTTCTCCCAAAATAGTGTCAGACTTCACAACACAGTCAGTTGTTTATCCTTTGGAGTGTTGAGTAGAGCTGATGGATCATAGAGTTCTGGTGGTCCCATATCGGCTGCCTGTGGAGCATAAATAGGCCTAATAAGTTTAAGTCTTTCATGAGGACTTGTTGGATTAGGCCCCTACAGCATGATTGCTACAATGGTTTATACAGAAGTTCAATGTGCAATATGTCATCATGAAAATGCAACGCATCACTTGCAAATACACTGCAGATGTATGATACAAGAAAAAGATTTGTATGAAAGGCCTACACAGTGCTAGCCTAACTAGCAGTAGCTAACATTCTAAGCTAAGTTGCTAACAAAACATACACCCAGTGTAGCATCAAGAGCACCTAATGTCACACATAGCAACATAGTTAACTACTACACATACACACCAATACACTTTTATGGGTCTTTTCTTACCTTGAAGTGAGGTTGATAGACACATTTTTCCATACCAAGTTGTCAGTTGTGGTTTGATGGTCACATGGTGTTGAGTAAATCTATCCCCCATTGACAGATTCACCATTTTTAGAGAAGTTTGTATTTTATGTTACATTTTAATAAAATAGGGTTTCTATGGTTCTGACATGGATGGGTTCTTCTTTACACAAAGCAGAAGCTGGTAAACAATTAAAAAAAAACAACTAAAACAACCAAAAAAGTGAGTGACCCAGCCTTAGGATTCGAACTCTCAACCTCAAGATAAGGACATGCCAATATGGCTATATGCAGAGGACTATCCCCTACACCACTCAACTGCAGGTTTTGTATTAGTGGAAAGTTAGACCTGTTTGTTAGAAAGTTTTGGACTTACTCATAATTAACAGTCAAATGTGTTTCACACATACTTTCCACTTCAAATTCGACCAACTGACATCATACCAAAACAATAATGTTTGAATGTGATTTTTTTTTTTTTTACTAACATCCTGTGCTGGGAATCGAACTTGAAACCATCATGTTTTGAGGCCAACTGCTTAACTGTTAGTCCATGACTGCCCAAGCACAACACGCTGACATCCATAGTCTCATATATCAGATACTGTATAGTTCCTATTGACATGATTTAAAGAATTTGTAACTTTCACAGTTTCGAGAGAAATAAACAATAAATATCTACTTGAGTGTTTTTTATTGGTAATACAGGATTCAAACCTGCAATCCTCTGATCTTGTGGCCATTCCCCTAGCCAGACCACAGCAACTCAAACATTGTCTTGCTTTACCGAAGCCTTTTTCTTTTGTAATTTTGCTCAAAACTAAATGTGAAAAATATTGCTAATTAAAGCTGGAGTCATGGGTCTGGTGGCCATCTGAACATTTTCATACCATGTTCTAGGAAGTAGGTAAGGTAATCTCCATGTTGGGGATTGAACTTGCAACCTTTGAGGTTGAAGACCAGCTGTTTAACCACTACTCCATGGTCGCCTCAGCTGTAGTCAAGACATCTAACCACTCATATGCCAGCTAGAGTTCCAATTTACAAACTCAAAGACATTGTGTTAGGATGTCAGTTGTACTTAAAAACACAATGCCAACCAGAGTTAATTTATTGGTACCTGAAAACCTGTTGAGAACACCTAAAATGTATATGTCATCTGGACATTTTTGCTATATTGAGCACTACAGCGTAAACTTTTCTAGTTCATAGTACTGTTAAGGAATACAGTGCACACACACACACACACTCTGTTTGGAGAGGACGCATTTAAACTGTTACAGTTTAGGCAGTAGGCCACCCATCCCCCCAGACCCACGAAACCCACTGAAGATCCAAGAAATTGTAGTCTGTCAGTATTTTAGTGTGTGCCCAGGTAGTTGAATTCCTGGCATGGCCTGGTTATCTCAATCGTTCCGATGTTTGCCCTCAGGCTAGTGTGTTCATAAAGCACACGTTCGATTTGCTGTAATAGGCTACGATCAGTAAGCCTCAACTTGTCTGTCGTTTCTTTTCCTTCTTTTGATATTTTGTAAAATAGGCCCACGTTAAAGCCTAAATACGATAATAGGCCTAAATAAGGCTAATAAAGTAAGCTAAATAAGTCAGGCCTAAATAAAGTTGTTTTAGCCTATGAACTGTTTACTATATTGCCATCTGGGAAATGGTACAGAAGCCTGAAGTCTCACACTACCAGACTCCAAAGTAGTTTCTTCCACCAAGCAGTTAGATTACTAAATTCATGCTGAAGACAACAAGGCACTTTCTTTGCACTCCCCCCCCCCCTCTCTTTTTTATTTTTTATTTTTTTAAATATTTTTGAGGACACAAGAAAAACACAACAATTTTTACTCTTTATAGGCTTCAAACCTATAACAAGACGTAATAAACTAATCTTGAATCTTGAATCTTGAATCTTGAACTCAGGCAATGCAGAAATTTGCGGAGGGATTTTGGATATCTTAGCCTATAGGCTACCGATGGCTTTATGAACTTCATGACTGGGCTACAAGATAGTCGGGTAAACAAGTATTGACTTGTAGACCACCAACATCTGATGCTGAAGTGGGGGAGGGTTGTTTCACTTCAAATGTTCCCCGAGACACACACACACACACACTACACACACACACACACACACAGATACGCGCTAATCGCTCTCTCTCTCTCCGTCTCTCCCTCTCTTTCTCATTGTTGCTATATGTGCATCTGGATAGGCCTAGGCAGTGTGGTCACCCAGCACATTTTCATACAAATGTTGTGTTTTTTTTTTAATGAAATCTTTATTCAGTTATTTGTGAACAGTCTCTGCTTTTCTCTTTCGATGTTGCGTCACCGTGGACAAGTGTCTGCTCGAAAACTTAATGCAAAGCGGCTAAAATTTTCAGAACATGTTGAACTTTTTGTCTGTGGGGGAGGGGGTGGGTTACAGCAGTGCAGTGCAGTGCACAGGACTGCACAGCCTTTTGTGACATGTCGTGGCGTTATCCAGCCTCCGAAGGAGTCATAGGCTGAATCTCAAATGGCGCACTTGTGCACTTTAGTGTTCGGGTTTCAGTGCGTATGCCGTATTAGTTACGCACTGAAACATAGTGCCCGAAGTGCACAAGTGCACCATTTGAGATCCAGCCATAGTTCCCCAGTCATATTGTTGGTTCGCATCTCCACCGAAGCAACTGAATTTGCAGTCCTAATCACATATGATTAGCCACACCTGGTGTAACAGATGTCTTGTCACGTGTGCAGTCAATCACATCCCCAGTTAACCGGAATCCCGTCGATCGCACACAACAGTGCATTGAAAGGATGAAATGTTCACAAGCACCAATACAAAAAAAACGTCTTCAACCTATTAGTCCGTAGGCCAGTGGTCTCCAATTAACTTTTCCCAAGGGCCAAATAATGTAGAGCAAGCGAGGCCGCGGGCCAGACCCCCCCCCCAAAAAAAATAAAATAAAAATAAAAATAAATAATAATAATAATAATAAAAATAATAAAAATAAAAATAAATAATAGAAACACTGTTGAAATATTAAAATATCAGTATTAGCTGTTGAAATAGGCCTATAGAGCCAGGGAGGAATGTAAATAAAGACCAACTGTGGACAGGTTAACGAGAGAGAGAGAGAGAGAGAGAGAGAGAGAGAGAGAGAGAGAGAGAGAGAGAGAGAGAGAGAGAGAGAGAGAGAGCACGTTCAAACTGCTGAACGTGCTCTCCAGCAGAGCCATTTCAGTCACGGCACGGAGGGAGGGAGGGGGAGAGAGATTTAGGCTACATGACAAGACCTAAAACAAATATAGGTCAATGTGCGCTAAAATCCCAATTCGATCGAGGAACAAAAGTCATTTCCATAGCGATTAAATCTCATTGAACTCGTGCGCTGCATCTCACCTCTGCCTGAACAGAAAAGACGCAAGCCCATGCAACAGGTGGCACCCAGGCAGATGAAATAGTTAGTTTCCAGGAATGCTCGTCTATATATTTCTTTATTGCGGTCGTTTTCGGAAATCATATTAGTTTTCCTCCAACGCATTCCCGATGTATCATGCATTCTCTGCTCAACTGATCTCGCATAACGCGCCCCTACCAAACTACGGGGGAAAAATATCCTCCACATTCAGAATGGGCTACCACAGTACGCCAGCTAAAATGCAAAGAGGGTGATATCACAAATACACAAAAATAGTGCAGGGGAGGAGAATCGTCCAGATTTAACAGAGGACAGAGTGAGTGCTCTAACTGCATAACTGAGCCTTCAAGACTCTTCTGGTTGAACAAAGGGAAACACGCTCATGAGCACCGTGCACCGTCGGGGATGTCGGGGAGATGAGGTGGGCCATCAGGAATATTAAACCCTATTCTGCCTAACTACTAGCCTACGTATGTTTCCTGGACATTTCTGAAATTCGGGTTAGGGGTAGGGTGGAGCAAGGTAGCCTACTGTTCTCAGATGCTCCCGTGGCGCCTTCAGATAGGCTAAATTAGGAATGCGATACAGTTATACACGTGCGATACAGAAATACACGTGCGATACAGAAATACAGATACGGTCAGCCAGACCTTGAATATTACGAGTGCAAGACAAAGCAAAACTGATATAACAAAAACATACAATAGAAGCAAAGGAGAATCGTTTACATTTGCAAACAGAAGAGAGTTGAGAAAACTCTGCCGACTTGGCTTAAATAACTGTGCGCTTCGCGCCTCATGACTCTCCAGGTTTAATAGAAAGGGCGCAGCTCACCGCGGCGCGCAGGCTGCACCCAGCAACGTTGACCTTCAGGAATACTCAGCTAATCTTCTACCTGGCTCTATATTTCCAAGACATTTTAAAGGAACTGGTTTCGTTTTTGTCCTCCCTTCTTTTGGTAACGACTGTTCTCTGGAGCTTGAATTGCGTTAACGTCTCTACATGTAGGCTACTACCTTGCATAAATGATACTTCCAAAATACGGGATAATTGTCATCCAAACTTCACATAAATGTGAGTAAACAAAAGACAAAATGTATCTGGCCTGCTAAATACATAAAAATAGGGAAGTAGAGAATTGTCCTCATTTTCAACCAGAAGAGAGGAGAGTGCTTCGATACCGCACAATTGCGAATGGTCTGATGACCGAGGTAAACGCAATGATGAATAACGGCTTCTCTAGATGTCTAGGAGACAACAGATTGCACTTCACCATTTTCCCTCATTGTCAATGTCTGTCATGAGACTGTTATTATAAGATTTAACTGTTTGTGAATGCTTAGGAGAGATAACTGACGTTTTTGTGATCGAAAATCGCGCATGGCCACAAATAGGCGCAT
The DNA here is from genome assembly GCF_034702125.1 of Engraulis encrasicolus. Lineage (NCBI taxonomy): Eukaryota > Metazoa > Chordata > Actinopteri > Clupeiformes > Engraulidae > Engraulis > Engraulis encrasicolus. Next base: position 52,811,134 of record NC_085875.1, read on the forward strand.
TTATGGTTTCATTTTTAAGGACCTCATGGCGGGCCAGAAATTTGCTGCCCGCGGGCCGCAGTTGGCCCGCGGGCCGTTGTTTGGAGACCAGTGCTCTACTTTGTACTTATGTACTTAAAATAGACTAAATAAACCCACTAACCCTATTAATTATCGTTGTTTGGAGACCAGTGCCGTAGGCTATCCTGAGGATATCCGTTCCTGACTTGAATAGGGTAGTGCAGAAATAATTAACAGTCATCACTCATAAGTTAGGAGCGGAATTGAGACGGTGAATGCAGGACAGAATAATAAAAACAAAACACCGTCGACTGGCGGTCTTGTTTAGGGATCACGCTTGTGTTATTATCAAATGCCCAATGTTACGTGCAACGCGCAATTGGCTGACTCTTTCCACTTGTAGCCTAAAACTGAGGGAGGGATCAACGTACAATGAGCTACACTGAAGCAGATTACTCTGCTTCGCAAAAAAACAGTGCACCAATAATACCCCCTTCAACCTACTATTTACCAGATATATAGACTAGTAATAATATTAAGTTGTGCTACCTTGTTTTTTGTGGTAACGACAGTGTAGATCATAATAGCCTGCAATAGGGGAAGCGGCATGCGCCAGTTTTAAAGACAGAATGTCGTCGCCAAATGTAAAATCACCTCTCTCATGCTGACATGACAGGGCACTACTTCATTAGGCTACAATGTTGTTCATGTCTGTTTGACTCACACTATACGAGTGGTTCAATTTGTGTTTTTGTGCTCATCGCACAAATGAGACAGACAGGCTTGCTTGATAGGGCTACACAAAGCAAGCGACATCGGTCCACTCAAAATGGTCCGAACTCCGCCGCTTGATTTCATGTCTCCTCAGTCTCTCCATAACGGTTTATTAGCCTACTCTGCTTTGCTATTTTCCTTATTCTTAGCCCTGGCATTAGAGATGAAGCAACTGTGATCAGTGAGGTTGTGGAAACGGTTGAATAGGCCTATGGTCCTAAATTGGAAGTGGCCGATGCCAGTTTTGAAGACAGAATGTCGCCGCCAAATTTAAAATTTGATCTCTCTCATGCTGGCGTTACGGGACACACTTAATTACAATGGTGTTCCTGTCTGATTGACTCGGTTTTAATTGTCTTTACCGTTTCAAATTGTAGTAGGTATGCAAACTCTGTATCCTGAGGATACCCGTTCCTGGCTTGAATGGTGCCGAAATAAGCTCACACTTGTGCTATTATCAAATGTCCTATCAAATGCCCAATGCTAAATAAAACATGCAATTTGCTGACTGTATTTCTACTACTACTAAAACTGGGGGACGGACAAGCACGGAAGCACAAACAGACGCACAATCACAGGCAGACGCTGCTCTGCAAAAGCGGTGCTATACTGCCCCCCGCATTCCGAATGGCCACAGGGTGTAATGATCACGGTACGCTGCCACGGCACGGCACGGTAATGAGCAGATTGAAGTTACACCATCTGTAGGCTATCGTAGGCAATAGCTGATCTCGCGGTGATCCGCGAACATTGTATAAAGAAAACAAAATACCCACACAAAATGTAGGTGAAAAAAATGCGTTGTAATGTGCAAGTTACTTGCATTGTAACGAGGACATATTACCGATTTTTCCCCCTGTAATCAGTTACATTACTGCGTTACTCAAAAAGGTAATGCATTACAGTAATTACAAACCCCAACTCCGGTGAAGTTGGGACGTTTGGTAAACAGTGAATAAAATCAAAATGCTATCCTTTTCAAAACATTCAATCTATTCATTAGATGGAGAATAGTGAAAAGACAACATATTAAGTGTTAAAACCGAGAAAAAATATTGTTTTGGGGGATATATGTACTCATTTCTAATTTGATAAATCCAACACGTCTCAAAAGAGTTGGGACGGGGACAATAAATGGCAGCAAATGTCGAGGAAGACTAAAAACAAAACAAAAGACAACACTTAACAGTTAAATACATTAACCGATGAGATGATTTTATATAAAAAACAGTGTTAATTCCTATCTTGGACATGATTTCACCAGCTTAAATGGTGGGTGTATTCCTTGTAATGTTTTGCATTGTTTTCCTTTCTGTAGTGCTTACAGTGTGACAGGTCTTGACCAAAAGCCCACCATTTTATCACCTGCTGGTCCTTATGATGGAGCCAAACTGTTAAAACATAGTAGAGAATGCAATTGGACCTTACTATGTGGCAGTAATCGAAGATCTCCCTTCAAAATATAATGCATGAGTGGCTTTTCATGCTGTTTAAAACCCATTTATACCATTCAGCACTGTATTTATGAGTGAGATGAGTGAGAGATGAGTGAGAACATCTTAACCAATGCACTACTGCACCCGCATGCCATCATGGAGGCTGACTTTTGAAGTTAGCACTAACACAAGTTGGATGGTCCATTTTCACTATAGCACAGGATGTGCAATGCTCTATTATTGTCAAAAAGAATGGACTTCTACAACTTCTGCTGACTTCTGTAAGCAAAGGACAGTTTCCCATGTCTTCTGGGTTTATTTCAAGTGAGCTCAGGTGCTTAGGAGAATGTTACACCCCTGTATCATTTGCACGCATTAAGTATTCTTAATATGGTCAATTTTCAATAGCTCTAGCACTCCAGGAATTAGAGTGAGACTACAGCCAATATATATTTCATGATGTCATGAACCTGTACAATGATTTTAGTAACAAAAATATGTCTTATATACACTCAATCATGGTAAATCAAAGGGAATTCAAAAATGTATGTAATAACTATGGTAATTATTCCCTTTGCATCTTTAATTCTGAGTGACTCAGCCTCTCTTTGATGATCTTATACCTGGACACCTATATTGTCCGTCAGTACAATTCATTTTGAAATGTTCTTCTTTGTTGTTTTATCTTATTTGGATGTTTACTAAATTTCACTGATCCCCGTCCCAACTTATTTGAGACCTGTTGGATTTATCGGTTTTAACACTTAATATGTTGTCTTTTCACTATTCTCCATCTAATGAATAGATTGAATGTTTTGAAAATGATAGCATTTTGATTTTATTCACTGTTTACCAAATGTCCCAACTTCACCGGAGTTGGGGTTTGTAGTTACTTTTGTAACGAGTTACTCCCAACACTGTTTGATAATAACACAAGCGTGATCCCTAAACAAGACCGCCAGTCGACGGTGTTTTGCTTTTATTATGTTGTCCTGCATTCACCGTCTCAATCCCGCCCCTAACTTAGCCTATAAGTGATGACTGTTAATTATTTCTGCACTAGCCTATTCAAGTCAGGAACGGATATCCTTAGGATACGGACTAATAGGTTGAAGACAGGTTTTTTTTATTGGTGCTTGTTAACATTTCATCCTTTCAATGCGCTGTTGTGTGCGGTCGACGGGATTCCGGTTAACTGGGGATGTGATGGACTGCACACGTGACAAGACATCTATTACACCAGGTTTGGCTAATCATCTGTGATTAGGACTGCAAATTCAGTTGCTTCGGTGGATATTCGAACCAACAATATGACTGGGGAACTATGACTCCTTCTTCGGAGGCTGGATAACCTGTCACGCCACGACATGTCACAAAAGGCTGTGCAGTGAGTCCTGTGCACTGCACTGCACTGCTGTAACCCACCCCTCCCCCACAGACAAACATTCATGTTCTGAAAAGTTCAACACGTTCTGAAAATTTTAGCCGCTTTGCAATAAGTTTTCGAGCAGACACTTGTCCACGATGACGCAATATCGAAAGAGAAAAGCAGAGACTGTTCACAAATAACTGAATAAAGATTTAATTTAAAAAAAACACAGCATTTGTATGAAAATGTGCTGGGTGACCACACTGCCTATCCAGATGCACGTAGGCCTATAGCAACAATGAGAAAGAGAGGGAGAGACGGAGAGAGAGAGCGATTAGCGGCGTACAGATGGTGTAACTTCAATCTGCTCATTACCGTGCCGTGCCGTGGCAGCGTACCGTGATCATTACACCCTGTGGCCATTCGGAATGCGGGGGGCAGTATAGCACCGCTTTTGCCAGAGCCGTATATAGAGCAGCGTCTGCCTGTGCTTCCGTGCTTGTCCGTCCCCCAGTTTTAGTAGTAGTAGAAATACAGTCAGCAAATTGCATGTTTTATTTAGCATTGGGCATTTGATAGAGCATTTGATAATAACACAAGTGTGAGCCCTAAACAAGACCACCATGTGAATTTAAACTCGACTTTTTTCTGTCTTGCATTCACCGTCTCCCAATCCGTCCCTAACTTATTTCGGCACTATTCAAGCCAGGAACGGGTATCCTCAGGATACAGAGTTTGCATACCTACTACAATTTGAACCGGTAAAGACAATTAAAACCGAGTCAATCAGACAGGAACACCAATGTAATTAAGTGTGCCCCGTAACGCCAGCATGAGAGAGATCGAATTTTAAATTTGGCGGCGACATTCTGTCTTCAAAACTGGGACCATAGGCCTATTCAACCGTTTCCACAACCTCACTGATCGCAGTTGCTTCATCTCTAATGCCAGGGCTAAGAATAACGAAAATAGCCAAACAGAGTAGGCTAATAAACCGTTATGGAGAGACTGAGGAGACATGAAATCAAGCGGCGGAGTTCGGACCATTTCGAGTGGACCGATGTCGCTTGCTTTGTGTAGCCCTATCAAGCAAGCCTGTCTGTCTCATTTGTGCGATGAGCACAAAAACACAAATTGAACCACTCGTATAGTGTGAGTCAAACAGACATGAACAACATTGTAGCCTAATGAAGTAGTGCCCCGTCATGTCAGCATGAGAGAGGTGATTTTACATTTGGTGACGACATTCTGTCTTTAAAACTGGCGCATGCCGCTTCCCCTATTGCAGGCTATTATGATCTACACTGTCGTTACCACAAAAAACAAGGTATCACAACCTAATACTATTACTAGTCTATATATCTGGTAAATAGTAGGTTGAAAACGGGGGTATTAGGCCTATTGGTGCACTGTTTTTTTGCGACGCAGAGTAATCTGCTTCAGTGTAGCTCATTGTACGTTGATCCCTCCCTCAGTTTTAGGCTACAAGTGGAAAGAGTCAGCCAATTGCGCGTTGCACGTAACATTGGGCATTTGATAATAACACAAGCGTGATCCCTAAACAAGACCGCCAGTCGACGGTGTTTTGTTTTTATTATTCTGTCCTGCATTCACCGTCTCAATTCCGCTCCTAACTTATAAGTGATGACTGTTAATTATTTCTGCACTAGCCTATTCAAGTCAGGAACGGATATCCTCAGGATAGCCTACGGACTAATAGGTTGAAGACGTTTTTTTTTGTATTGGTGCTTTTGAACATTTCATCCTTTCAATGCACTGTTGTGCGCGATCGACGGGATTCCGGTTAACTGGGGATGTGATTGACTGCACACGTGACAAGACATCTGTTACACCAGGTGTGGCTAATCATATGTGATTAGGACTGCAAATTCAGTTGCTTCGGTGGAGATGCGAACCAAAAATAGGCCTACGACTGGGGAACTATGATTCCTTCGGAGGCTGGATAACCTGTCGCGCCAAGACATGTCACAAAAGGCTGTGCAGTCCCGTGCACTGCACTGCTGTAACCCACCCCCCTCCCCCACAGACAAAAAGTTCAATACCTTCTGAAAATTTTAGCCGCTTTGCATTAAGTTTTCGAGCAGACCCTTGTCCACGGTGACGCAACATCGAAAGAGAAAAGCAGAGACTGTTCACAAATAACTGAATAAAGATTTCATTAAAAAAAACACAGCATTTGTATGAAAATGTGCTGGGTGACCACACTGCCTAGGCCTATCCAGATGCACGTATAGCAACAATGAGAAAGAGAGGGAGAGACGGAGAGAGAGAGAGCGATTAGCGCGTATCTGTGTGTGTGTGTGTGTGTGTGTGTGTGTGTGTGTGTGTGTGTGTGTGTAGTGTGTGTGTGTGTGTGTGTGTCTCGGGGAACATTTGAAGTGAAAAAAACAACCCTCCCCCACTTCAGCATCAGATGTTGGTGGTCTACAAGTAAATCCTTGTTTACCCGACTATCTTGTAGCCCAGTCATGAAGTTCATAAAGCCATCGGTAGCCTATAGGCTATCCAAAATCCCTCCGCAAATTTCTGCATTGCCTGAGTTCATAGGCTAAAACATCTTTATTTAGGCCTGACTTATTTAGCTTACTTTATTAGCCGTATTTAGGCCTATTATCGTATTTAGGCTTTAACGTGGGCCTATTTTACAAAATATCGAAAGAAGGAAAAGAAACGACAGACAAGTTGAGGCTTACTGATCGTAGCCTATTACAGCAAATCGAACGTGCGCTTTATGAACACACTAGCCTGAGGGCAAACATCGGCACGATTGAGATAACCAGGCCATGCCAGGAATTCAACTACCTGGGCACACACTAAAATACTGACAGACTACAATTGCTTGGATCTTCAGTGGGTTTCGTGGGTCCGGGGGGGGGGGGGTGGCCTACTGCCTAAACTGTAACAGTTTAAATGCGTCCTCTCCAAACAGAGTGTGTGTGTGTGTGTGTGTGTGTGTGTGTGTGTGTGTGTGTGTGTGTGTGTGGTTGTGTGTGTGTGTGTGTGTGTGTGTGTGTGTGTGTGTGTGTGTGTGTGTGTGTGTGTGTGTGTGTGATATTGACACCTGTCCACCTAGCCCCCACCTTTGCACTTCTCATCTGGCTGTCACGCATCAACTGGAGGAGAGCGCGCAGTTCAAGGCAAGTGGCATGACTGCAATCGTCAACAGGCCTACTGTAGTCTAAACAACTGTTCAATGTTCAGCGGTGTCCGTAGTCAAATTATCACAGCGGTGGTAGATGGTTTTTATGAAGACCTGGAGGTCTGATATATCCTACTTTGCAGCAGACAAAAACCAACAGACAAAATTGCTGAGTAGTGCCTACGAATGATTCTCCTGCCAGGATAGCGTTGGACTAACCAGAATAACCAATTTGTATCTTGAATGTTGAGAGGAGGCATTTTGAAAAGTCGAAGACTTATTCACGAGGATATCATAGCTACCTTTCCTTGTCAATGTCCCATGCATTACAAAATATTCAAAAACCTCATCTGCGATAGGCTAAACACGATTTATCTAACACGCTTGAGGATAATATTGCCACCTTTCCCCTCTCCTGCGGTAGCCAGTTGCCTTCTCAGAAGAAGCAATCTTAATCGGAAAGAGTGCGCACTGTTCAAGACCCGCGGCAAGACTGCAATGGTCATCATGGTCCGTGTTGTCAGCATTCAGCCAAAACGGTGATAGGCCCTTTTTATATATATCAAAATATACCTTATTCCCAGCAGCCAAAATCAGTCAGACAATAAGTCCTTAACGAGTACGTGCAGGCTAGCGAATGATCCTTCTACCAGGGTAAAGTTTGCAATTGGAGAGGGGTGATTGAAGGGGTAAATTAAGTCCGAAATCAAAATGATCAAAATACAGTCGATTTATTTACAATACCCTACATGACAGANAGGAAATATGTAGGAGGTCAACAGAAAATAACCATAAACTGAGGACTATAGGCAACGTCAAAGTAAAATACAAACACGAAATCAAACAAAGCTTTTTTTTTAATGCGGCAACACTGGTTAACAGCAGGTTTTACGCACACATTTCGAAGCGGTTAATCACAGATGCTGCTCTCTTCCTTGCTCTCCCTTGCACCCCAACGTACACTGGGTTTAATACTCCCTGCAATACTGGCCAGCTATTATTCAATCATCATTTCATTTGTCCATGCAAAGACCTTTACGCTGCGGTTAACTAAAAGTAGCCTCGGCCGAATTAAGGTAGGCTACAGCCTAACACAAAACGGTTTCCATCTGCACACAGATGCCACATATTAATAGGCTACCATACACAAAAAATGTAAAGCTAGCAAATGAAAATGAAAAGCATTTAAATTAACATCCCACTAAACAATCTCTTCCCCAAAGTCAAAGTTGAAACGGTGTGCGCTTCCGCCTCGCAGATTGACTGATTAAAGTGTGTTGATCAGTGCAGTGCGTGCAGGGTGTGTGCGAGTGCGTGCTCCGCTATGCACATTGAAGAAAGTTAACTTCAACATGTCAACAATGTCCCATGTGTCCATATGTAGTGCACAAAACATTAAAAACATTGTGAGAGAACATGTTTGCCAGTTTAGTGCGAAGGGAGGAGAATCCGAGTGCAGAGAGGCTGCATGTTGACATTACATTTCATTTCGTTGGATGCTTGTCTCAAATGTCATTTTCTCTCATCACATGCCTTGGCTACTCGTTTTAAATGTGGATTTTACCCACATTAACCCGTATTACAGCGTTAAACCACATGCTACCCTGAAACACCGACATTAGATGCCTCTCTCTCTCCTCTCCTCCTCTCTCCTCTCCTCACTTATCCTCTCCTCTCCTCTTCTCTCCTCCTCTCCCCTCTCCTCTCCTCTTCTCTCCTCCTCTCCTCTCCTCTCCTCTTCTCTCCTCACCTCTCCTCTTCTCCTCTCCCTCTGCCGTGATGCTCCTGTTTGTCCACATTGGTGCAGTGTGGTTCATGTGAGACCACTGTTTGAATCCTGTGTGTGTGTGTGTGTGTGTGTGTGTGTGTGTGTGTGTGTGTGTGTGTGTGTGTGTGTGTGTGTGTGTGTGTGTGTGTGTGTGTGTGTGTGTGTGTGTCGGGGAACATTTGAAGTGAAAAATCAACCCTCCCCCACTTCAGCATCAGATGTTGGTGGTCTACAAGTCAATCCTTGTTTACCCGACTATCTTGTAGCCTAGTATTCATGAAGTTCATAAAGCCATAGCCTATATCGTTATAGCCTATAGGCCTATACTGCCCTACAATATCAGAACGCAGTATCTTGAAAATGGTCGAAAATGGGTTTAGACCGGAAATTGGCTTTAAAATACCTTCTTTTTCTTGTGTTAAATTTTTTTGGCCCAACTTGGTCCCGTGTCGGACAAAAACGCAAAAAACTGATTATACTGCGCTTTTTGGTTTTAGGAGGTTACGTCGTACTAGCCAAGAACGCAGTATAATGCGAATTATACTGCACTTCTCCATTGACAGCGTGGTTTTGGTGTAGACAGTAATACCACAACAGAGCGCAGTATAATGATTTTTCAGCTAAAAAGTAATGAGAATGTTGTTTTTTTTGCTTTTTTCTTGTGTGCATAAATTTTCACCGTAAAAAAGTATTATATGGAAGTGTCATCACTACTTCACCTCCAACACAGTCGCGTGGACAGAAAGGAAACTTTAAAGCCTTTTTTCTCAGTTTGGCATTTTGAATTATACTGCGTTCTGAAATTGTAGGGCAGTATAGGCTAAGATATCAAAAATCCCTCCGCATTTCTGCATTGCCTGAGTCCATAGGCTAAAACAACTTTATTTAAGCCTGACTTATTTAGCTTAGGTCTACTTTATTAGCCTTATTTATTAGCCTTATTTATTATCGTATTTAGGCTTTAACGTAGGCCTATTTTACAAAATATCGAAAGAAGGAAAAGAAAAGACAGACAAGTTGAGGCTTACTGATCGTAGCCTATTACAGCAAATCGAACATGCGCTTTAACACACTAGCCTGAGGGCAAACATCTTGTTGGCACGATTGAGATAACCAGGCCATGCCAGGAATTGAACTACCTGCTCACACACTAAAATACTGACAGGCTACAATTGCTTGGATCTTCGGAGCGCAGTGGGTTTCGTGGGTCCGGGGAGATGGGTGGTGATGGCACGCTTGATGTATTTTTTCCCCACCCCTGCACGCACGCGGACACACAGGGTCGGGACATTCACCACCACAATACTATGAGCAAATGACTGAGTGCGGCTAAATATGCCTGTTGCATAGCGTAGCCTAATTATTCACACATCACGTCAAGTCACAAATTAGTAGTCTCTTGCAGTTGACCTATGCCAAATTAACGTCCTCCCTGTAAGGCTGCACTAATTCAAACAGGTAGAGAAGTCGGCTTATAGCCAAAGTCTATAAAATGTAGCCTATTTTTTTTTTTTTAAATTATCTAAGCTATATTTACGATAACGATTTGTTGCGCTACGGCGGTGCTCAAGACAAGTTGGATCATAGTCATCTCAAGTGCTCCCATTAAAAAACGGCTGGGGTGTTACACCGGGAAGACCGCTGTCTTCTCTTTGCTGCCTAAATTGTAACAGTTTAAATGCTTCATCTCCAAGCAGCACAATCAAGACTATTGGCTATCTAGCTTGTGAGTTTGGCTGGTATCCAACAAGACGAATCAATTGGCATTAGGTCTTGCGAAGAGTGGAAAGAGTTACGTTACAGACTATGTCGCGTGTGTGTGTGGGCGAGAGAGGGAGAGAGAGCGAGAGAAAGAGGCGCTTCCCCGCAGAAAGGGCATAGAGATGTCTCCAAATATTAGACAAATGCAGCTTATTTTAGTTAAGTAGACATCAGGGGAGTATTTTGCTTAAAAGCCACGCCGACCTGATTGGTTCATATTGCTCTGAATAGCCACAGAAGTAGGCTATATTTTAATGGGTTTACGCGCGCGAGGTCATCTAACTGTGGTCACGCCAGGTGCTATTACGAGAGGAAAACTATAGCACGTTGGCAAACATTAAAGTCAGTTTAAGCCATGCATATGATGAACCAGTTTTCTTGTTTGAAAAAACACACTTCCCGGTGCGCAGGGTGCCTGCATTTCTGACTGACCCAGATGAAATCGTATGCACGGAACTCCATGATTATGAGATGACATCGCATATATTTCCCAGCGCATATCACCGTAGCCTACAGTGAGACATTGTTCTTATGAAGCTGAAGGGAGACAGGCATCCACAGTTGAAGGAATGTGCAATGATTTTGCGCTCACCCAGGCTCAAACACAATTCCTTAATGGCAAATCTACCCACTGTTGCATCAAACTTATAGGTGTCCTCCTTGTAGGGCTGCACCAATTCAAACAGGTAGAGAAGTCGGGTTAGCCTATAGCCAAAGTCTATAAAATGTAGCCAAATTTTTTGTCATTTCTAATGATCTATGTAGTCTATACGATAACGATTTGTTGCGCTACGACCGGTGCTCAAGTTGGATCATAGTCATCTCAAGTACTCCCTTTAAAAAATGGATGGGGTGTTACACCGGGAAGACCGCCATCTTCTCTTTGCTGCCTAAATTGTAACAGTTTAAATGCCTCATCTCCAAGCAGCACAATCGAAACTATTGGCTATCTAAGTGAGTTTGGCTGGTATCCAACAAGACGAGGCAATGGGCATTAGGTCTTGCGAAGAGTGGAAAGAGTTACGTTACAGGCTATGTCGCGCGTGTGTGTGTGTGTGTGTGGGCGAGAGAGGGAGAGAGAGAGCGAGAGAAAGAGGCGCTTCCCCACAGAAAGGGCATAGCGATGTCTCCAAATATTAGACAAATGCAGCTTATTTTAGTTAAGTAGACATCAGGGGAGTATTTTGCTTAAAAGCAACGCCGACCAGATTGGTTCATATTGCTCTAGCAGTGCGTGTCATTTACATCTTGCCAGCCTATGTTCTTAAATAAATCTCTAACTTATAGCGATTCCAAACTTGTCCCCCACCCATCGCACAAAGTGAAAGTTGAAATGTTTGTAGCCTATGCTTAAATACTGCCCAAACTGTAACAGTTTAAATGTGTCCTCTCCAAACAGCACAATCGAAACTATTGGCTGTCTAGCTTGCGAGTTTGGCTGGTATCCAAAAAGACGAGTCAATTGGCATTAGGTCTTGCGAAGAGTGGAAAGAGTTACGTTACAGGCTATGTCGCTTGTGTGTCTGGGCAAGAGAGGGAGAGAGAGAGGGACAGAAAGAGGCGCTTCCCCGCAGAAAGGGCATAGCGATGTCTCCAAATATTAGACAAATGCAGCTTATTTTAGTTAAGTAGACATCAGGGAAGTATTTTGCTTAATAGCAACGCTGACCTGATTGGTTCATATTGATCTGAATAGCCACAGAAGTAGGCTATATTTTAATGGGTTTACGCGTGCGAGGTCATCTAACTGTGGTCCACGCCAGGTGCTATTACGAGAGGAAAACTATAGCACGTTGGCAAACAGTTTAAGCCAAGCATATGATGAACCAGTTTTCTTGTTTGAAAAAACACACTTCCCGGTGCGCAGGGTGCATGCATTTCTGACTGACCCAGAAGAAATCGCATGCACGGAACTCCATGATTATGAGATGACATCGCATATATTTTCCCAGCGCATATCACCGTAGCCTAGAGTGAGACATTGTTTCTTATGAAACTGACGGGAGACATGCATCCACAGTTGAAGGAATGTGCAATGATTTTGCGCTCACCCAGGCTCAAACACAATTCCTTAATGGCAAATCTACCCACTGTTGCATCAAACTTATAGGTGTCCTCCCTGTAAGGCTGCACCAATTCAAACAAGTAGAGAAGTCGGGTTAGCCTATTGCCAAAGTCTATAAAATGTAGCCTATTTTTTGTCATTTCTAATGATCTATGTAGTCTATACGATACCGATTTGTTGCGCTACGACCGGTGCTCAAGTTGGATCATAGTCATCTCAAGTGCTCCCGTTAAAAAATGGATGGGGTGTTACACCGGGAAGACCGCCGTCTTCTCTTTGCTGCCTAAATTATATATTATCGAAACTATTGGCTGTCTAGCTTGCGAGTTTTGCTGGTATCCAAAAAGACGAGTCAATTGGCATTAAGGTCTTGCGAAGAGAGCAAAGAGTTACGTCGCGTGTGTGTGGGGGCAAGAGAGGGAGAGAGAGAGCGAGAGAGAGAGAGGCGCTTCCCAGCAGAAAGATCAAGGCTCAAGTATAGCGAGCGATCCCAAGTGCCACCTGGCGGTTGTTTGGGTACACTGCAGCTAGGCCCGGTACATACCGAGGTAGATGACATGGCATTACCTCGGCAAAGGGTGTACATTGTAGGGGGACCATCTGTACGTTCTCGTAGCTATCGATTATTTCACGAAGTGGCCAGAGGCGTATGCATTGCCAAACCAGGAGGGAAGTACATGTGCAGAAGCGCTCCTGCAGAGCATGTTTGCGCGCTTTGGAATGCCCTGTGAAATCCACATCGACAAGGGGCGAAACTTTGAATCCCGTATCTTCTCTGACTTTTGCGAGCAGATGGGAATCAGGAAGACCAGAACCACCCCTCTCCACCCACAGAGTGATGGGCTTGTGGAGCGTTATAACCGCACTCTCGCCACCCAGCTAGCCTTGTGCGTGCAGCAGGACCAAAGAGACTGGGATCTCCAACTTCCCCTGGTCCTGCTGGCAAGCCGCAGCGCTGTGCAAGAAACAACAGGATGCACGCCTGCACTGCTCATGCTGGGTAGAGAGCTGCGCACTCCTCCTTCACTCTTGATGGGCCAGCCCCCTGATGCGCCTCAAACTCCCCCGGGACTGGAGTATGCCCACCAGCTCCAGGAGCGACTCGAGGTAGCCCACAACTTTGCCCGGCAACAGGCCATCCAAGCGGGGGTTCGCCAGAAGAGGGCCTATGACCACCACAGTCAAGGGCGGGACTTCACTGGGGGCGAGTTGGTCTGGGTGTATGCCCCGAAACAGCAGAAGGGACGGTCACCTAAGCTCGACTGTGCCTGGGAGGGGCCGGCGTAGGTAATGGAGCGGGTTGGGGAGGTGACATACCGGGTCCGGAGGAAGCCTGGAGGGAGGTGTGTAGTGTTACACCGGGATAGGCTGGCCCCCTATCTCGGTGTCAGACAACTGTTCGGGCGGACATCTCCACAGTGGTCTCCTGGGGGTAACCGTCCTGAACCCCGATGGGCTGAACACGCAGCTAGGGGTGAAGGGCGGAGACCCTCCGGGGACCACCAAGCTGGGCAATAGCCCAGCTCAATCTCTCCTATGCAGGTCACCAGCAGCCGCAGGAGGTCCAGCGGAGCCATGTCCCCACCCGTGCCTGCCAACCAGAGGGTACGTCGGCAACGGCGCCAGCCTGGCGTCCTGGATGACCCGCCATCATCCCCCGCCGTGTCCCCGCCAGTGCCTCATGTCCGCCAGAGGGACCGTCGGCGACGGCGCCAACCCGGTGACCAGGAGGACCAGCCGTCACACCCTGCTGTGTCCCAGCCCGTGCCGGTCGGCCGTCGGAGAGAGAGGGGAAGCAGTAACAGGCTCCGGTCCAGCCGTCAGCCCAGGCACCAGCAGATACCCTGACGACACTCCTGGGCGCTGTTCTCCCTCCAGCTCCAGCTCCACCACAGTCACAGGGTCCAGCGCCACGGTATAACATGAGGCCACGGGGAGATCTGCGTCGGCGCCAGTGATGACCTTTTTCCTCGGGGCGAGGAAACTTAAAGGGGGGGGGCAAATGTAGCGCAGAGCCCCTTGAGTGGACTGTGTGTGTGTGTTTCCCCAAAGGATACCCTCTCTGTCTATCTGTCTTGTGTGAATGGTGAATGTGTGTATTATCTGTGTGCGTGAATGTTGTTCCCCACTCCCTTGTGTGTCTTCTAGAATGTTGTGTGTGCCAAATCAGTTTTGGGGGTGGGTTTTGATTGGGGGGAGGTGTCCGGGCGGGAATAGTTATGGGATTAGATAGGATGGGTATTGATAAGGGGTGGGGTCATTGATAAGGGATCGATAGCGTTTGTAACTGTAAATTAGAGCTGAGGAGAAGTTGATTAAGGACAGACGTGTAATAGTGTGGGGTCGAGTTTATTTAGTGTTTAGTGTACCGTTCGTTGTTCTCCTGGGGGACACCTCCTTTTGCCCGTCTTAAGATGGGCT